>NC_092088.1:96873525-96888525 GCF_045679555.1 Salvelinus alpinus
GTACATACACATGGATTTAGTACTGTAGATATGTGGTAGTGGTGGAGTAGGGGCCTGAGGGCACACAGTGTGTTGTGAAATCTGTGAATGTATTGTAATGTTTTTAAAATTGTATAAACTGCCTTAATGTTGCTGGACCCTGGGAATAGTAGCTGCTGCTTTGGCAGCTAATGGGGATCCATAATAAATACAATACAGCAGCTAATGGGGATCCATAATAAATACAATACAGTAGCTAATGGCGATCCATAATAAATACAACACAGTAGCTAATGGGGATCCATAATAAATACAACACAGTAGCTAATGGGGATCCATAATAAATACAATACAGGAACTAATGGGGATCCATAATAAATACAACACAGCAGCTAATGGGGATCCATAATAAATACAACACAGTAGCTAATGGGGATCCATAATAAATACAACACAGCAGCTAATGGGGATCCATAATAAATACAATACAGCAGCTAATGGGGATCCATAATAAATACAACACAGCAGCTAATGGGGATCCATAATAAATACAACACAGCAGCTAATGGGGATCCATAATAAATACAATACAGTAGCTAATGGGGATCCATAATAAATACAATACAGGAGCTAATGGGGATCCATAATAAATACAACACAGCAGCTAATGGGGATCCATAATAAATACAACACAGCAGCTAATGGGGATCCATAATAAATACAATACAGTAGCTAATGGGGATCCATAATAAATACAATACAGTAGCTAATGGGGATCCATAATAAATACAATACAGCAGCTAATGGGGATCCATAATAAATACAACACAGCAGCTAATGGGGATCCATAATAAATACAACACAGCAGCTAATGGGGATCCATAATAAATACAATACAGCAGCTAATGGGGATCCATAATCAATACAATACAGCAGCTAATGGGGATCCATAATAAATACAATACAGGAACTAATGGGGATCCATAATCAATACAATACAGGAACTAATGGGGATCCATAATAAATACAACACAGCAGCTAATGGGGATCCATAATAAATACAATACAGCAGCAATATTTGTGACCTGTTGCCACAAGAAAAGGGCAACCAGTGAAGAACAAACCCCATTGTAAATACAACCCATATTTATGTTTATTTATTTTCCCTTTTGTACTTTAACTATTTGCACATCCTTACAACACTGTATATATACATAATATGAAATGTCTTTATTCTTTTGGAACTTCTGTGAGTGTAATGTTTACTGTTCATTTAGTTTATTATCTACTTCACTTGCCTTGGCAATGTTAACATATGTTTCCCATGCCAATAAAGCCCTTGAATTGAATTGAGAGAGAGAGAGAGAGAGAGAGAGAAACAGAGAGAGCGAGAGCGAGAGCCAGGGAATTTCTGCTTCTTATCAGAGGCTCGAACAGGTGTCCTTGTGTGAGGGCTGCTGATGACGTGAGTAGTGAACTCCACCTGCTGATCCATGTCTCTCCAACGCTCCACACAGATGCATGGAAAGCTCTGTTCATCCCAGGAGAACCTATACAGACTCCCTGATTATACAACCATTCTGTTGGCTGGGATAATGCATCTTTGGCTGACCTCTATCTCTAAAGAGCCTGTGACAGACAGGAGACTATGATGAAGTCGGCATCCCAAATGGCATGCTAGGGCTCTGGTCAAAAGTAGTGCACTACATAGGGAATAGGATGCCATTTGGGACACATCCTGAGACATTATTATAATAGGCTATTGAATGTCATCTTCTCCAGAGCAGAGGTGCATGTTACTCTGGAATATGAATGCTGTGTGGGCGACCAACAGACAAAGACAACAGACAATAACAGCTGTGTGGGTGTCCAACAGACAAAGACAACAGACAATAACAGCTGTGTGGGTGTCCAACAGACAAAGACAACAGACAATAACAGCTGTGTGGGCGACCAACAGACAAAGACAACAGACAAAAACAGCTGTGTGGGTGTCCAACAGACAAAGACAACAGACAGAAACAGCTGTTTGGGCGTCCAACAGGCAAAGACAACAGACAATAACAGCTGTGTGGGCGTCCAACAGGCAAAGACAACAGACAATAACAGCTGTGTGGGTGTCCAACAGACAAAGACAATAACAGCTGTTTGGGCATCCAACAGACGAAAGGTTGGTCATGGCTCACATCAACACCATTATCCCAGAAACCCTAGACCCACTCCAATTTGCATACCATCCTAACAGATCCACAGATGATGCAATCTCTATTGCACTCCACACTGCCCTTTCCCACCTGGACAAAAAGAACACCTACGTGAAAATGCTGTTCGTTCACTACAGCTCAGCGTTCAACACCATCGTGTCCTCAAAGCTCATCACTAAGCTAAGGACCCTGGGACTAAACACCTCCTTCTGCAACTGGATCCTGGACTTCCTGACAGGCCACCCCCAGGTGGTAAGGGTAGGTGACAACACATCCGCCACGCTGATCCTCAACACGTGGGCCCCTCAGGGGTGCGTGCTCAGCCCCCTCCTGTACTCCCTGTTCACCCACGACTGCGTGGCTAAGCACTACTCCAACACCATCATTACATTTGCTGACGACACAACAGTAGTAGGCCTGATCGCTAACAACGATGAGACAGCCTATAGGAAGGAGGTCGTCAGAGACCTGGCAGTGTGGCACCAGGACAACAACCTCTCCCTCAATGTGATCAAGACAAAGGAGCTGATCATGGACTACAGAAAAAGAAAGGCAGAGCCCGGCCCCATTCACATCGATGGTGCTGTAGTGGAGTGGGTTGAGAGTTTCAAGTTCCTTGATGTCCACATCACTAACAAACTATCACGGTCCAAACACACCAAGACAGTCGTAAAGAGGGCACGACAATGCCTAGTTTCCCTCAGGAGACTAAGAAGATTTGGCATGGGTCCTCAGATCCTCAAAGTTCTACAGCCGCACCATCGAGAGCATCCAGACTGGTTGCATCAACACTTGGTATGCCAACTGCTCGGCATCCGACAGCAAGGTGCTACAGAGGGTAGTGCGTACGGCCCAGTACATCATTGGGGCCAAGCTTCCTGCCATCCAGGACCTCTATACCAGGTGGTGTCAGAGGAAGGCCCTAAAAAAAGACTCCAGCCACCCAAGTCATAGACTGTTTTCTCTGCTACTGCACAGCAAGTGGTATCGGAGCGTCACGTCTATGTCCAAACAACTTTTACCCCCAAGCCATAAGACTGCTAAAAAGTTCATCAAATGGCTACTACCTGGACTATTTGCATTGACCCCCTTTTTCACCCTGCTGCTGCTCACTGTGTTACTTTTTAGTTTTGCATTTATTTTGAGAAAATATACCAAAACTGCATTGTTGGTTAAGGGCTTGTAAGTAAGCATTTCACTGTAAGGTTGTATTTGATGCATGTGACAAGTAAATTGTATTTGAACATCCTAAAAACATCCTGAACCTGGTTATCGCTGATGTCCCAGGAACATAGAGGAACATAGAGGAGCATAGAGGAACATAGAGGGAACTAGACAAATGTCTCCTAGAGAACATTCCCTTGATGACAGGAAAGAGTCATGTTTGTGGAACATCCGAAAAACGTATTTAGGGACATACCCGTAACAAGCTAGGAACTTAGATAAAAACCTCCAGGGGACACAAAATCCTAAGAACATCCCAGAAACTTCCTTGGGGATGTCCCTGGAACAAATCGGGAACTAGAATAAAACGTTGTTTTAGGACCATGACACAACGTCCTGACAACTTTAGGCAACCATTTCATGACGTTCTGGGGACTTCCTAACTAATCTTTTTTTTGTTGTTGCAGCGTTATAAGTACAGGCATATTGTAAAGATCAAAACAGGGGTTCATGCTGTGCTCAAAGGAAGTTTTAGATGTGTGAAAGAGAATAGAACATCCAGATATATGGACTTTGAAGCACAATGCCCAGTCTTATATAATCAGGATGAATAAATTGAGTTTAATGGATTGAATAGAAACATGCTGGTCAGTGGTAGGGGACTGGATCATTCAAAGGCTTCATATATTGGACATCTATTTTAAGAGATATATGATCAAAAGATAATTGTGAAATAAACAACCTATTTATCCAGATAGCTCATTATAGGTCATTATCTAGCTTGGCTTTGCGCGCCAAGCATCAAGAGACAAGAGAAAGTATGCCAAGCAAATTATCATACAAAAATCACATAAGAGTGGCTCAATAATCTGAGTAAATTGTCTGAGTTATTGGATACTGTAACAACCATTTAAATCAAATGTTATTTGTCACATGCTCCGAATACAACAGGTGTAGGTAGGCCTTACAGTGAAATGCTGAATACAACAGGTGTAGGTAGGCCTTACAGTGAAATGCTGAATACAACAGGTGTAGGTAGACCTTACAGTGAAATGCTGAATACAACAGGTGTAGGTAGACCTTACAGTGAAATGCTGAATACAACAGGTGTAGGTAGACCTTACAGTGAAATGCTGAATACAACAGGTGTAGGTAGACCTTACAGTGAAATGCTGAATACAACAGGTGTAGGTAGACCTTACAGTGAAATGCTGAATACAACAGGTGTAGGTAGACCTTACAGTGAAATGCTGAATACAACAGGTGTAGGTAGGCCTTACAGTGAAATGCTGAATACAACAGGTGTAGGTAGACCTTACAGTGAAATGCTGAATACAACAGGTGTAGGTAGGCCTTACAGTGAAATGCTGAATACAACAGGTGTAGGCCTTACAGTGAAATGCTTAGTTACAAGCCCTTAACCAACAATGCAGTTTTAAGAAAAATAATTGTTGAGTAAAAAAAAGATAAGTAAAATGTTTTAATTGAAATAACAAATGATTAAAGAGCAGCAGTATAATAACAGTAGCGAGGATATATACAGGGGGTACCGGTACAGAGTCAATGTGGAGGCTATATACAGGGAGTACCGGTACAGAGTCAATGTGGAGGCTATATACAGGGGGTACCGGTACAGAGTCAATGTGGAGGCTATATACAGGGGGTACCGGTACAGAGACAATGTGGAGGCTATATACAGGGGGTACCGGTACAGAGTCAATGTGGAGGCTATATACAGGGGGTACCGGTACAGAGTCAATGTGGGGGGGCACCGGTTAGTCAAGGTAATTGAGGTAATATGTACATGTAGGTAGAGTTAAAGTGACTATACATAGATAATTAACAGAGAGTAGCAACAGCGTAAAAGAGGAGGGGGGTGACAATGCAAATAGTCAGGGTAGTCATTTGATTAGCTGTTCAGGAGTCTTATGGCTTGAGGGTAGAAGCTGTTTAGAAGCCTCTTGGACCTAGACTTGGCGCTCCGGTACCACTTGCCATGCGGTAGCAGAGAGAACAGTCTATGACTAGGGTGGCTGGAGTCTTTGACAATTTTTAGGGCCTTCCTCTGACAAAGCCTGGTATAGAGATCCGATTAAATGACTATGTTTCATACGAACTACAATCAGGTTGTCACGCCCTGACCTTAGAGAGACTTTTTTTTATGTCTATTTGGTTTGGTCAGGGTGTGATTTGGGTGGGCATTCTATGTTCTTTATTTCTAGGTTTTGTGTTTCTATGTTTTGGCCGGGTATGGTTCTCAATCAGGGACAGCTGTCTATCGTTGTCTCTGATTGGGAATCATACTTAGGCAGCCTTTTTTCCTTTGGTGTTTGTGGGTAGTTAACTTTGTTAGTGGCACTATAGCTCTGTTAAGCTTCATGGTCGTTTATTTGTTTTCTTGTTTTGTTGGCGACATTTACTAAAATAAAATAAAATGTACGCTGACTACGCTGCACCTTGGTCTCCTTCGGACGACGGCCGTGACAGAACTACCCACCACAAACGGACCAAGCAGCGTGGTAAGGAGGAATGGACGTGGGAGGACATTTTGAATGGGAAAGGATCCTGGACGTGGGAGGAGATCCTGGCGGGGAAGGATTGCCTGCCATGGGAGCAGGTGGAAGCAGCTAGGAAAGCGGAGGCAGCTAGAAAAAGGGCCCAGGATTACACAGGGTCACGGCTGACACGGAAGCCCGAGAAGCCACTCCCCCAAAAAATTGGGGCGGGGGGGGGGGCACACGAGGAGATTGGCTGAGTCAGGTTGGAGACCTGAGCCAACTCCTCGTGCTTACCGTGGGGAGAGAGTGACTGGGCAGGCACCATGTTATGCGGCTCTGCGCAGTGTGTCTCCAGTGCGCACTCATAGCCCGGTACGCTATATTCCAGCTCCCCGCATCGGCCGGGCTAGAGTGGGCATCCAGCCAGGACGGATGGTGCGGGCTCAAGCGCATCCTAATATTAGATAAAGGGAAGTTGAGTTTACAAAAAAAATTATTAAGTATGAACCACCACCACACTTGACAGTTCGTATGAGGTTCTTACAGTGGAATACACTGTTTGATTTTCACCAGAAATAATGGGAGTCATCGCGTCCAAAAAGTTGACTCAAGTTTGCCAGGAAGCACCTGGAAGCACCTGGAAGCACCTGGATGTTCTATGGACAGATGAGTCAAAAGTATAACTTTCTGGACGAGATGGGTCCCATTATGTCTGGTGAAAACCAAACACTGCATTCCACAGTAAGAACCTCATACCAACGGTCAGCATGGTGGTGGTAGTGTGATGGTTTGGGGTCAGCATGGTGGTGGTAGTGTGATGGTTTGGGGTCAGCATGGTGGTGGTGTGATGGTTTGGGGTCAGCATGGTGGTGGTGTGATGGTTTGGGGACAGCATGGTGGTGGTAGTGTGATGGTTTGGGGTCAGCATGGTGGTGGTAGTGTGATGGTTTGGGGTCAGCATGGTGGTGGTAGTGTGATGGTTTGGGGTCAGCATGGTGGTGGTAGTGTGATGGTTTGGGGTCAGCATGGTGGTGGTGGTGTGATGGTTTGGGGTCAGCATGGTGGTGGTAGTGTGATGGTTTGGGGTCAACATGGTGGTGGTAGTGGGATGGTTAGGGGTCAGCATGGTGGTGGTAGTGTGATGGTTTGGGGTCACCATGGTGGTGGTAGTGTGATGGTTTGGGGTCAGCATGGTGGTGGTAGTGTGATGGTTTGGGGTCAGCATGGTGGTGGTAGTGTAATGGTTAGGGGTCAGCATGGTGGTGGTAGTGTGATGGTTTGGGGTCAGCATGGTGGTGGTAGTGTGATGGTTTGGGGTCAGCATGGTGGTGGTAGTGTGATGGTTTGGGGTCGGCATGGTGGTGGTAGTGTGATGGTTTGGGGTCAGCATGGTGATGGTAGTGTGATGGTTTGGGGTCAGTATGGTGGTGGTAGTGTGATGGTTTGGGGTCATCATGGTGGTGGTAGTGTGATGGTTTGGGGCCAGCATGGTGGTGGTGGTGTGATGGTTTGGGGTCAGCATGGTGGTGGTAGTGTGATGGTTTGGGGTCATCATGGTGGTGGTAGTGTGATGGTTTGGGGTCAGCATGGTGGTGGTAGTGTGATGGTTTGGGGTCAGCATGGTGGTGGTAGTGGGATGGTTTGGGGTCAGCATGGTGGTGGTAGTGTGATGGTTTGGGGTCAGCATGGTGGTGGTAGTGTGATGGTTTGGGGTCAGCATGGTGGTGGTAGTGTGATGGTTTGGGGTCAACATGGTGGTGGTAGTGGGATGGTTTGGGGTCAGCATGGTGGTGGTGGTGTGATGGTTTGGGGTCAGCATGGTGGTGGTAGTGGGATGGTTTGGGGTCAGCATGGTGGTGGTAGTGTGATGGTTTGGGGTCAGCACGGTGGTGGTAGTGGGATGGTTTGGGGTCAGCATGGTGGTGGTAGTGGGATGGTTAGGGGTCAGCATGGTGGTGGTAGTGTGATGGTTTGGGGTCAGCATGGTGGTGGTAGTGTGATGGTTTGGGGTCAGCATGGTGGTGTGATGGTTTGGGGTCAGCATGGTGGTGGTGGTGTGATGGTTTGGGGTCAGCATGGTGGTGGTGGTGTGATGGTTTGGGGTCAGCATGGTGGTGGTAGTGTGATGGTTTGGGGTCAGCATGGTGGTGGTAGTGTGATGGTTTGGGGTCAGCATGGTGGTGGTAGTGTGATGGTTTGGGGTCAACATGGTGGTGGTAGTGTGATGGTTTGGGGTCAGCATGGTGGTGGTAGTGGGATGGTTTGGGGTCAGCATGGTGGTGGTAGTGTGATGGTTTGGGGTCAGCATGGTGGTGGTAGTGGGATGGTTCGTGGTCAGCCTGGTGGTGGTATTTGTATGGTTTGGGGTCAGCATGGTGGTGGTAGTGGGATGGTTTGGGGTCAGCGTGGTGGTGGTAGTGGGATGGTTTGGGGTCAGCATGGTGGTGGTAGTGTGATGGTTTGGGGTCAGCATGGTGGTGGTAGTGTGATGGTTTGGGGTCAGCATGGTGGTGGTAGTGTGATGGTTTGGGGTCAGCATGGTGGTGGTAGTGTGATGGTTTGGGGTCAGCATGGTGGTGGTAGTGTGATGGTTTGGGGTCAGCATGGTGGTGGTAGTGTAATGGTTAGGGGTCAGCATGGTGGTGGTAGTGTGATGGTTTGGGGTCAGCATGGTGGTGGTAGTGTGATGGTTTGGGGTCAGCATGGTGGTGGTAGTGTGATGGTTTGGGGTCGGCATGGTGGTGGTAGTGTGATGGTTTGGGGTCAGCATGGTGATGGTATTGTGATGGTTTGGGGTCAGCATGGTGGTGGTAGTGTGATGGTTTGGGGTCATCATGGTGGTGGTAGTGTGATGGTTTGGGGTCAGCATGGTGGTGGTAGTGGGATGGTTTGGGGTCAGCATGGTGGTGGTAGTGTGGTGGTTTGTGGTCATCATGGTGGTGGTAGTGTGGTGGTTTGTGGTCAGCATGGTGGTGGTAGTGTGATGGTTTGGGGTCATCATGGTGGTGGTAGTGTGATGGTTTGGGGTCAGCATGGTGGTGGTAGTGTGATGGTTTGTGGTCATCATGGTGGTGGTAGTGTGATGGTTTGGGGTCAGCATGGTGGTGGTAGTGTGATGGTTTGGGGTCAGCATGGTGGTGGTAGTGTGATGGTTTGGGGTCAGCATGGTGGTGGTAGTGGGATGGTTTGGGGTCAGCATGGTGGTGGTAGTGGGATGGTTTGGGGTCAGCATGGTGGTGGTAGTGTGATGGTTTGGGGTCAGCATGGTGGTGGTAGTGTGATGGTTTGGGGTCAGCATGGTGGTGGTAGTGGGATGGTTTGGGGTCAGCATGGTGGTGGTAGTGGGATGGTTAGGGGTCAGCATGGTGGTGGTAGTGATGGTTTGGGGACAGCATGGTGGTGGTAGTGTGATGGTTTGGGGTCAGCATGGTGGTGGTAGTGGGATGGTTTGGGGTCAGCATGGTGGTGGTAGTGGGATGGTTAGGGGTCAGCATGGTGGTGGTAGTGTGATGGTTTGGGGTCAGCATGGTGGTGGTAGTGTGATGGTTTGGGGTCAGCATGGTGGTGGTGGTGTGATGGTTTGGGGTCAGCATGGTGGTGGTAGTGTGATGGTTTGGGGTCAGCATGGTGGTGGTAGTGTGATGGTTTGGGGTCAGCATGGTGGTGGTAGTGGGATGGTTTGGGGTCAGCATGGTGGTGGTAGTGTGATGGTTTGGGGTCAGCATGATGGTGGTAGTGGGATGGTTTGCGGTCAGCATGGTGGTGGTAGTGGGATGGTTTGGGGTCAGCATGGTGGTGGTAGTGGGATGGTTTGGGGTCAGCGTGGTGGTGGTAGTGGGATGGTTTGGGGTCAGCATGGTGGTGGTAGTGTGATGGTTTGGGGTCAGCATGGTGGTGGTAGTGTGATGGTTTGGGGTCAGCATGGTGGTGGTAGTGTGATGGTTTGGGGTCAGCGTGGTGGTGGTAGTGTGATGGTTTGGGGTCAGCGTGGTGGTGGTAGTGGGATGGTTTGGGGTCAGCGTGGTGGTGGTAGTGTGATGGTTTGGGGTCAGCATGGTGGTGGTAGTGTGATGGTTTGGGGTCAGCATGGTGGTGGTAGTGTGATGGTTTGGGGATGCTTTGCTGCTTCAGGACCTGGACGACTTGCCTTTATAGAAGGAACTATGAATTCTGCTCTGTATCAGAGAATTCTACAGGACAACATCAGGCCATCCATCTGTGAGCTGAAGCACAGTTGGATCATGCAGCAAGACAATGATCCAAAACATCAAGTCTACATGGCTAAAAAGCAACACATTTGAGGTTTTGGAATGGCCTAGTCAAAGTCCAGACCTCATCCCAGTTGAGATGTTGTGGCAGAACTTGAAATGAGAAGTTCATGCTTGAAAACCCACAAATGTCACTGAGTTAAAGCAGTTCTGCATGGAAGAGTGGGACAAAATTCCTCCACAATGACGTGAGATACTGATCAACAACTACAGGAAGTGTTTGGTTGGAGTCATTACAGCTACAGGTGGCACAGCGAGATAGACTGTAAGGGGGCAATTACTTTTTCACACAGGGGCATTGAGTGTTGCATAACTTTGTTTATGAAATAAATTAAACAAGTATGTAATTGTTGTGTTCTTTGTTCACTCAGGTTCCCTTTATGTAATATTAGGTTTTGGTTGAAGATCTGATAACATTCAGTGTTGAGAAAATTAGAAAGGGGACATATTCTTTTTCACAGCACTTTATGCCTCGTCACAATTCTACCTCAGAGATCTATGGACAGTTCCTTCGACTTCGTGGTATAGTTCCTGCTCTGACATGCACTGTCAACTGTGGGACAGGTGTGTTTCTTTTGAAATTATGTCCAAGCAATTTAATTGGCCACGGGTGGACTCCAATCAAGTTGTTGTGCCGTCTCAAGGATGATCAAAGGAAATTGGATGCACCTGAGCTCAATTTGGAGTGTCATAGCAAAGGGGTGTGAATACTTATGTAAATTAGATATTTCCGTATTTAATTTACAATACATTTGCTAAACTTTCTAAAAACATGTTTTCACTTTGTTATTATGGGGTATTGTGTGTAGATGGGTGGGGGGAAAAAATCATAATATGTAATGAATACGGTGGGAGACCGGAATGTTCCTCCTCTCTTACCTCTAACTCCATTCCACTTTGCCTCTGATGGTGGTAGAGCAAAGACGCAGTAGTTCTCGTGTTCTCATTGGTGGGATGTGTTAATGTATGTTAAAGTGGTCCAAGATAGTATCCTCAGTAGCTACTGCAGAGGAGCCCAGTCTCAGAGAACACCCTGGATTATCCCCTCAGTCAGTGTGTTAATGTATGTTAAAGTGGTCCAAGATAGTATCCTCAGTAGCTACTGCAGAGGAGCCCAGTCTCAGAGAACACCCTGGATTATCCCCTCAGTCAGTGTGTTAATGTACGTTAAAGTGGTCCAAGATAGTATCCTCAGTAGCTACTGCAGAGGAGCCCAGTCTCAGAGAACACCCTGGATTATCCCATCGGTCAGTGTGTTAATGTACGTTAAAGTGGTCCAAGATAGTATCCTCAGTAGCTACTGCAGAGGAGCCCAGTCTCAGAGAACACCCTGGATTATCCCCTCAGTCAGTGTGTTAATGTACTTTAAAGTGGTCCAAGATAGTATCCTCAGTAGCTACTGCAGAGGAGCCCAGTCTCAGAGAACACCCTGGATTATCCCCTCAGTCAGTGTGTTAATGTACGTTAAAGTGGTCCAAGATAGTATCCTCAGTAGCTACTGCAGAGGAGCCCAGTCTCAGAGAACACCCTGGATTATCCCATCGGTCAGTGTGTTAATGTACGTTAAAGTGGTCCAAGATAGTATCCTCAGTAGCTACTGCAGAGGAGCCCAGTCTCAGAGAACACCCTGGATTATCCCCTCAGTCAGTGTGTTAATGTACATTAAAGTGGTCCAAGATAGTATCCTCAGTAGCTACTGCAGAGGAGCCCAGTCTCAGAGAACACCCTGGATTATCCCCTCAGTCAGTGTGTTAATGTACGTTAAAGTGGTCCAAGATAGTATCCTCAGTAGCTACTGCAGAGGAGCCCAGTCTCAGAGAACACCCTGGATTATCCTCTTTGTCAGTTAGAATTATTACATCAACAACAGCATGTAGTCTTGAAGTCTCCTTAGCCAGAGAGAGATGGTCTTTTAGGACCCTCTTCTCCTCTAGTACTTCAATGATCCGGTCTGTTGAGGTAACGAGTTACTTACACTGTTCACCCTATGTATAAGTCAGTCAATTCTTCCTCTTTCACTATTGTAAACATATCACATAGCTCTCACATTTCATGGCTTTACTGGCCATCTCCGGATCGGTCTCCAAAACAGAGGAGTCTGAAGTGCTTATGCAAAGGTCAGAAACAGTGGTCCTGGCTACAAGAGCCAACCATATCACCACTTCAAACATTCTGCTTCCTACTTCCTGCTCACGTGAATGTAGGGAATAGGGTGCCATTTGGGACGCAAAAAATGTATTTTAAAGTATGAAAGTGCTTTAGAGTGCAGACCAGAGAGTCACAGCTGCACTTAAAGCATCATGTGCAGGGCTTCAAATAGAGAAGTCTGGAAAAACATTGACATTTTGTTTCATTTCTAAAATGCCAGGTTGGAATATGAGACACCATCAAAGGCTGAGTCAGGGAACCCATTTCATATTGCTGTGTGTGTACGTATCCGCTTCGTAGCATCAATATACACCGGAGGAAAAAAATTTAAGCTGTATAATTACAATAGCTATTTTTTGAATTGCAGAGGTGTGAGGTCGTTCTGGGGTGAGAACAATTTAAATAATTATCTTCTAGACTTGTTCTCACCCAACTAACGCTCCTGCCTCCACCATAGAAGAAGAAATGTTGTAGCTTTAACCTCAAAAACAGTTTCTGGTTTTTATACGCATCAAAAGGAAGTCAATATAAGTCATTTTGCACAATCCAATTCCAAAGACACTCTGTGAATTAGTCCAAAATAAATGTCTTTATTTTTGAACTGGGGGCTCATTTTGACATCATCAGACAATCACTCATCCTTGTGGATATGCCAATTTAAATAAAACCATTTAAATTTTTTACAAAGGTACAAAGCGTACCTTGGATTTTTTTTGTTCATAATGACTTCTGTTTGCCTCCTTTTTGATGTGTGTCATTACATGTTATAAAGTTGTTTATTATTCTGTGTTTAAATCCACAAAATGTTATGTACCATTATATAATGTTATACTCTATGCTCTATGATATAGGCTTCATTTAATTGCATCATGTTCTTCACTTGGGTTTCTATCTTTAGTCATGTCTTGAATATTTCAAATTTTCTCATGTGCGTGGCATGACACATTTCCAATCATTAATTTGAGTGACATTTCTATGCCATTAATATGTGACTAAAGATTTGAGTGGCATTGTTTGTATGTCATTAATATGCGACTAAAGATTTGAGAAACCTTGTGCCATTTCCAATAGGTGCTGCTAGCACACAGACATAGCATCACCACTAAAGTTTTTAGTGACATTAACTTTGTCATTTTCAATATTTACATAATAGTATAATAGTAGTGCACACAGTGGCTTCAGAAACTATTTATACCCCTTGACTTAGTCCACATTGTTGTTACATCCTGAATTCAAAATTGATTAAAAATAAAATCTCACCCATCTAACACACAACCCACAATGACAAAGTGAAAACATGTTTTTAGAACTTTTTTCATTTTAAACCTTTATTTAACTAGGCAAGTCAGTTAAGAACAAATTCTTATTTACAATGATGGCCTACAGTGGGTTAACTGCCTTGTTCAGGGGCAGAATGACAGATTTTTACCTTGTCAGTTCAGGAATTCGATCCAGAAACCTTTCGGTTACTGGCCCAACTCTCTAACCACTAGGCTACCTGCCGCCCCAATTGATTGAAAATGAAATACAGAAATATCTAATTTACATAAGTATTCACACCCCTGAGTCCCTACATTTGTTTTTCTTCTTCATTTAAAAAAAATGTAACCTTGATTTAACTTTTTATTTAACCTTTTTATTTAACTAGGCAAGTCAGTTAAGAACAAATTCTTATTTACAATGACGGCCTACCCAACCAACTCTGGGCCAATTGTGCGCCGCCCTATGGGACTCCCAATCACAGCCAGATGTGATACTGCCTGGAATCAAACCATCTACCAAACCTCCCTTGTCAAAGAGTCTCTGCTACCGCACGGCAAGTGGTACCGGAGCGTCAAGTCTAGGACCAAAAGGCTCCTTAACAGCTTCTACCCCCAAGCCATAAGACTGCTCAACAACTAAACTAATCAAATTAATTTGTTTTTACGCTGCTGCTACTCATTGTTTATCATCTATGCATAGTCATTTCACAAATTACCTCGATTAACCTTTACCCCTGCACATTGACTCGGTACCGGGACCAACTGTATATAGCCTCGCGCTATTGTTATGTAAATGTATTATGTTAGTTTTTTGATTGATTGGTTTTTATATATTTTAGTTTATTTAGTAAATATTTTATTAACTCTATTTCTTGAACTGCATTGTTGGTTAAGGGCTTGTAAGTAAGCATTTCATGTTAAGGTCTATTACACCTGTTGTATTCGGCGCATGTGACAAATAACATTTGATTTGTGGTTGAATCTATGTTTCAAATTCACAGCTCGACTGAGGGACCTTACAGATAATTATATGTGTGGGGTACAGAGATGAGGTCGTCAGGTAGCCACACTCTCTGGTGTGAATACCTTGGACAACCGCCTTACCTAGCAACCAGCCATGGACAACTTCCCCTTCAACCTCGTCCCCAGGAGTCCTCAATTGCTACTGCATTGTTTGACAGAAAGAGAGCTGGCTGTTGGATGAGATTATGCTCACTCATGCTCACCTGCCACCTCATCCACCCTCTCACTCACAGTCCTACTGACACCCCCTGTCATCCCTCTGGTGTTGCTATAGTACCGTATCACATCACTCACAGTCCTTCTGACACCCCCTGTCATCCCTCTGGTGTTGCTATAGTACCGTATCACATCACTCACAGTCCTACTGACACCCCCTGTCATCCCTCTGGTGTTGCTATAGTACCGTATCACATCACTCACAGTCCTACTGACACCCCCTGTCATCCCTCTGGTG
>NC_092088.1:96891025-97011411 GCF_045679555.1 Salvelinus alpinus
TGTATTACCTCACGCTGAGCAGCACTCCCCCTACTGTATTACCTCACGCTGAGCAGCACTCTCCCTACTGTATTACCTCATGCTGAGCAGCACTCCCTCTACTGTATTACCTCACGCTGAGCAGCACTCCCCCTACTGTATTACCTCACGCTGAGCAGCACTCCCCCCTACTGTATTACCTCACTCTGAGCAGCACTCCCCCTACTGTATTACCTCACGCTGAGCAGCACTCCCCCCTACTGTATTACCTCATGCTGAGCAGCACTCCCCCTACTGTATTACCTCACCCTGAGCAGCACTCCCCCTACTGCATTACCTCACTCTGAGCAGCACTCGCCCTACTGTATTACCTCACGCTGAGCAGCACTCCCCCTACTGTATTACCTCACGCTGAGCAGCACTCTCCCTACTGTATTACCTCACGCTGAGCAGCACTTCCCCTACTGTATTACCTCCCACTCCCCCTACTGTATTACCTCACGCTGAGCAGCACTCCCCCTACTGCATTACCTCACGCTGAGCAGCACTCCCTCTACTGTATTACCTCACGCTGAGCAGCACTCCCCCTACTGTATTACCTCACGCTGAGCAGCACTCCCCCTACTGTATTACCTCACGCTGAGCAGCACTCCCCCTACTGTATTACCTCACGCTGAGCAGCACTCCCCCTACTGTATTACCTCACGCTGAGCAGCACTCTCCCTACTGTATTACCTCATGCTGAGCAGCACTCCCTCTACTGTATTACCTCACGCTGAGCAGCACTCCCCCTACTGTATTACCTCACGCTGAGCAGCACTCCCCCCTACTGTATTACCTCACGCTGAGCAGCACTCCCCCTACTGTATTACCTCACGCTGAGCAGCACTCTCCCTACTGTATTACCTCATGCTGAGCAGCACTCCCCCTACTGTATTACCTCACGCTGAGCAGCACTCCCTCTACTGTATTACCTCACGCTGAGCAGCACTCCCCCTACTGTATTACCTCACGCTGAGCAGCACTCTCCCTACTGTATTACCTCATGCTGAGCAGCACTCTCCCTACTGTATTACCTCATGCTGAGCAGCACTACCTCTACTGTATTACCTCACGCTGAGCAGCACTCCCCCTACTGTATTACCTCACGCTGAGCAGCACTCCCTCTACTGTATTACCTCACGCTGAGCAGCACTCCCCCTACTGTATTATCTCACGCTGCACCTCCACATTCACTGAACCTTCTTCCAGCCAGGGCAATGGCAACAATAGAGACCAAACAAGATATACACAAAGCAAAGCAAATTTATTTCCTAATTATCAGCTAGATATATGTGAATCTAGCTAGCCAACTAGTTAAACAGGCAAAAAATGACCTAAAACAAATGTTATGCAAGGAAGATGCCAATTTTTTGTCGCTAGATTTGTTTTATTTCACCTTTATTTAACCAGGTCGGCCAGTTGAGAACAAGTTCTCATTTACAACTGCGACCTGGCCAAGATAAAGCAAAGCAGTTTGACAAAAACAACAACACAGAGTTACACATGGAATAAACAAACGTACAGTCAATAACGCAATAGAAAAGTCTATATACAGTGTGTGCAAATGAGGTAAGATAAGGGAGGTAAGGCAATAAATAGGCCGTAATGGCGAAGTAATTACAGTTTAGCAATTAAACACTGGAATTATAGATGTGCAGAAGATGAATGTGCAAGTAGAAATACTGGGGTGCAAAGGAGCAAAAATAAATAAATAACAATATGGGGATGAGGTAGTTGGATGGGCTACTTCCAGATGGGCTATATACAGGTGCAATGATCTGTAAGCTGCTCTGACAGCTGATGCTTAAAGTTAGTGAGGGAAATAGGAGTCTCCAGCTTCAGTGATTTTTGCAATTTGTTCCAGTCATTGGCAGCAGAGAACTGGAAGGAAAGGCGGCTAAATTAGGAATTGGCTTTTGGTGTGACCAGTGAAATATACCTGCTGGAGCGCGTGCTGCTATGGTGACCAGTGAGCTGAAATAAGGCGGGGCTTTACCTAGCAAAGACTTATAGCTGACCTGGAGCCAGTGGGTTTGGCAACGAATATGAAGCGAGGGCCAGCCAACGAGAACATACAGGTCGCTGTGGTGGGTAGTATATGGGGCTTGGTGACAAAACGGATGGCACTGTGATAGACTGCATCCAATTTGCTGAGTAGATTGTTGGAGGCTATTTTGTAAATTACATCGCTGAAGTCAAGGATTGGTAGGATAGTCAGTTTTACCAGGGTATGTTTGGCAGCATGAGTGAAGGATGCTTTGTTGCGATATAGGAAGCCGATTCTAGATTTAATTTTGGATTGGAGATGCTTAATGTGAGTCTGGAAGGAGAGTTTACAGTCTAACCAGACACCTAGGTATTTGTAGCTGTCCACATATTCTAAGTCAGAACCGTCCAGAGTAGTGATCCTAGTCGGGCGGGCGGGTGCGGACAGCGATCGGTTGAAGAGCATGCATTTAGTTTTACTTGCGTTTAAGAGCAGTTGGAGGCCACGGAAGGAGAGTTGTATGGCATTGAAGCTTGTCTGGAGGTTAGTTAACACAGTGTCCAAAGAAGGGCCCGAAGTATACAGAATGGTGACGTCTGCATAGAGGTGGATCGGAGAATCACCAGCAGCAAGAGCGACATAATTGATGTATACAGAGAAAAGAGTCGGCCTGAGAATTGAACCCTGTGGTACCCCCATAGAGACTGCCAGAAGTCAGGCCCTCTGATTTGACACACTGAACTCTGTCTGACAAGTAGTTGGTAAACCATCCGAGGCTGTCATTTGAGAAACCAAGGCTGTTGAGTCTGCCGATAAGAATGTGGTGATTGACAGAGTCAAAAGCCTTGGCCAGGTCGATGAAGACGGCTGCACAGTATTGTCTTTTATCAATGGCGGTTATGATATCGTTTAGGACCTTGAGCGTCGCTGAGGTGCACACATGACCAGCTCGGAAACCAGATTGCATAGCGGAGAAGGTATGGTAGGATTAGAAATGGTCGGGTATCTGTTCGTTAACTTGGCTTTCGAAGACCTTAGAAAGGCAGGGTAGGATAGATATAGGTCTGTAACAGTTTGGGTCTAGAGTGTCTCCCCCTTTGAAGAGGGGGATGACCGCGGCAGCTTTCCAATCTTTGGGTATCTCAGACGATACGAAAGAGAGGTTGAACAGGCTAGTAATAGGGGTTGCAACAATTGCGGCGGATAATTTTAAAAAGAGAGGGTACAGATTGTCTAGCCCAGCTGATTTGTAGGGGTACAGATTTTGCAGCTCTTTCAGAACATCAGCTATCTGGATTTGGGTGAAGGAGAAATGGGGGAGGCTTGGGCAAGTTGCTGTGGGGGGTGCAGAGCTGTTGACTGGGTAGGGGTAGCCAGGTGGAAAGCATGGCCAGCCGTAGAAAAATGCTTATTGAAACTCTCAATTGTGGTGGATTTATCGGTGGTGACAGTGTTTCCTAGCCTCAGAGCAGTGGGCAGCTGGGAGGAGGTGTTCTTATTCTCCATGGACTTAACAGTGTCCCAGAACTTTTTGGAGTTTGTGCTACAGGATGCAAATTTATGTTTGAAAAAGCTAGCCTTTGCTTCCCTAACTACCTGTGTATATTGGTTCCTAACTTCCCTGAAAAGTTGCATATCACGGGGGCTATTCGATGCTAATGCAGTACGCCACAGGATGTTTTTGTGCTGGTCAAGGGCAGTCAGGTCTGGAGTGAACCAATCTGTTCCTGGTTATACATTTTTTGAATGGGGCATGCTTATTTAAGATGGTGAGGAAAGCACTTTTATAGAATAACCAGGCATCCTCTACTGACGGAATGAGGTCAATATCCTTCCAGGATACCCGGGCCAGGTCGATTAGAAAGGCCTGCTTGCTGAAGTGTTTTAGGGAGCGTTTGACAGTGATGAGGGGTGGTCGTTTGTCCGCAGACCCATTACGGACGCAGGCAATGAGGCAGTGATCGCTGAGATCCTGGTTGAAGACAGCAGAGGTGTATTTAGAGGGCAGGTTGGTCAGGATGAGATCTATGAGGGTGCCCGTGTTTACGGATTTGGGGCTGTACCTGGTAGGTTCATTGATAATTTGTGTGAGATTGAGGGCATCTAGTTTAGATTGTAGGATGGCCGGGGTGTTAAGCATGTCCCAGTTTAGGTCACCTAACAGTAGGAGTTCTGAAGATAGATGGGGGGCAATCAATTCACATATGGTGTCCAGGGCACAGCTGGGAGCTGAAGGTGGCCTATAACAAGCGGCAACGGTGAGAGACTTGTTTCTGGAAAGGTGGATTTTTAAAAGTAGAAGCTCAAATTGTTTGGGCACAGACCTGGATAGTATGACAGAACTCTGCAGGCTATCTCTGCAGTACATTGCAACTCTCCCCCTTTGGCAGTTCTATCTTGTCGGAAAATGTTATAGTTAGGGATGGAAATTTCTGGATTTTTGGTGGCCTTCCTAAGCCAGGATTCAGACACGGCTAGGACATCCGGGTTGGCAGAGTGTGCTAAAGCAGTGAGTAAAACAAACTTAGGGAAGAGGCTTCTAATGTTAACATGCATGAAACCAAGTCTTTTACAGTTACAGAAGTCAACAAATGAGAGCGCCTGGGGAATGGGAGTGAAGGTGGGCGGTGCAGGGCCTGGGTTAACCTCTACATCACCAGAGGAACAGAGGAGGAGTAGGATAAGGGTACGGCTAAAGGCTATAAGAACTGGTCGTCTAGTGCGTTCGGGAACAGAGCGTAAAAGGAGCAGGTTTCTGGGCGAGGAAGAATAGATTCAAGGCATAACGTACAAACAAGGGTATGGTAGGATGTGAATACAGTGGAGGTAAACCTAGGCATTGAGTGACGATGAGAGAGGTTTTGTCTCTAGAGACACCATTTAAACCAGGTGAGGTCACCGCATGTGTGGGAGGTGGAACAAAAGGGCTATCTAAGGAGGCTGGAGGCTCTACAGTGAAATAAGACAGTAATCACTAACCAGGACAGTAATGGACAAGGCATATTGACATTAGGAAGAGGCATGTGTAGCCGGGTGATCATAGGGTCCAGTGAGTAGCTAGGCGAGCTGGAGACATGGCGATTCAGACAGCTAGCGGGCCGGGGAACGCAGGCTAGCAGAAGGGCCTAGGGGGACGTCGCGACGGAAGAGTCTGTTGAAGCCCCCTCGGACGGTTCGTCGGCAGACCAGTTGTGATGGATCGGCAGGGCTCCTCCGTATAGGCAGTAAAAGGGTCCAGGCCAATTGGAAAAATATGTATTGTAGCCCAGGAAATTGGCTGATGGACCTCTTCAGCTAGCCGGGAGGTGGGCCTAGCTCAGGGGTAGCTCCAGGCTAACTGGTGCCTTCTTCGGGACAGAGATGTTAGCCAGGAGTAGCCGCTCGGATAGCAGCTAGCTAGCTGCGATAACAGTAGTAGCTACCCAGTTAGCCCTCATGACTTATTATGGGCATGTGATATTCGGTACGTAGGCAGGTAAACATGTCAAAATGAACACAGCATGTATTTATTAACGTATCAAGATAAAATATTGTAGTCAGGCAACATATGAGATGTGAATAGGCAACATTTCATTCTGAAGTCGGATTGTATTTTCTCTCACTTCAGCTCAAATAACGTCCGCCATTGATTTCAATACATTTTGCATCGTTCTTCACGTGGTTGAGTCATATTTCTTTGCATACTTTCCGTTGTAGCATCGATGCACGCTTCAAAATATGTACAAACGGAGTACGCATTCGAGAAGTGCCCTCCGTGCTCCGTTTCGCATACTTCAATTTGGACTCAGACTCCCATCCTCCCATCCTCCAATTTGGACGCTCAGAGCATGGTAGTATGCGTTTTGAGAAACACCCTATGTCATGGAAAGAGCAGCCGTTCTTAATGTATTGTATACTCAGTGTGTAAACCAATGGTAAACCAAGCGCTAACAAGTAATCAGTAAAGGTAAAGAATTATAATACAATTACATTTTCACTTGATTGAACTAAATTAGCTCTCTGAGATCCACGTTGTCATCCAACCCAACCTGGTGTTAACGTGGCACCCCAGTCTCCTTTAAACACCTGATTTACTTAACAAAAGGTACATCTCATTAGGTGGTCCAGGTATGCTCATGACATCACAAGTAGGGGAGGGGCCTTTCCTCTTTGTTTCTCTATTGCTCCTCAGCAAGGGGGGAGAACGATGACATCACAATGTCACCATCAGACCTACTCCTTGAAGATTGCAGTTGTGTCTAAAGGAAATGGCATACATTTTAACCCTTTAGTGTGTGAACATTACTGTTTTTATACTGGGGAAATCGCTTTTCGACAAGAAAAAGTTCAGAAATAGCCGAAGGACGTCTTTAAGTCTTTGTTTTCTCCATGCCTGGCTGAAGGTAGTCAGTATCCTCCCTGTATGTCGCCCTCACCCAACCTCTGCTGCTGCCGGCTGGGTCAGATGCTGTCTTCCATGGCCTTTTGAATCAACCTCATCACCACCAGGCCATCCTATTTCCTATATAGTGCACTACTTTTGGCCATGACTCATATGTCTCTGGTCAAAAGTAGTGCTCTATATAGGGAATAGGGTGCCAGTTAAGGTTACAAGTAATTTGGAACACATCCTTATATTCACAAACTGAAAATGAAAAGAGATCCGCTACGGTTACAAGACAAAGAGCCCTTTTTGGCGCTATATAGATGAAACACCCTGATCTGTTTCACCTGTCGTGTGCTTGTCTCCACCCCCCACCAGGTGTCTCCCATTTTCCACATTATCCCCTGTTTATTTATACCTGCACCTTCTGTTTGTGTGTTGCCAGTTCGTCTTGTATTGTCAGGTCGTTCCAGCTTGTTTCCTGTTTTTCCCTGCTTGTCACGCCCTGACCTTAGAGATCCCTATTATTCTCTATGTTTGGTTAGGTCAGGGTGTGACTCGGGTGGGAAAAGTCTATGTTTTCTATTTCTTAGTTTTTTTGCCGTGTGTGTTTCCCAATCAGAGGCAGCTGTCTATCGTTGTCTCTGATTGGGGATCATATATAAGTTGTCATTTTCCTTTTGGGTTTTGTGGGATCTTGTTTTCTGTTTTGTGTCTGTACCTGACAGAACTGTGCGCTTTCGTTTTCACTTTGGTTATTTTGTTTGAGTGTTTTTGAAAAAATAAAAATCATGAACACTTTCCACGCTGCGCTTTGGTCCACTCCTTTCGACGAGAGCCGTTACAGAAGATCCCACCAAAAACGGACCAAGCAGCGTGGCCAGGAGGAGTGGACATGGGAGGAAATCCTGGATGGAGAAGGACCCTGGACGCGGGCTGGGGAGTATCGTCCAAGGGAGCAGATGGAGGCAGCGAGAGCGGAACGGCGACGATACGAGGAGTTAAACGGAAGCCCGAGAGGCAGCTCCCCAATTTTTTGGGGGGGCACACGGGGAGATTGGCGGAGTCTGGGTTTAGACCTGAGCCAACTCCCCGTGCTTACCGTGGGGAGCGTGTGACCGGTCAGGCACCGTGTTATGCGGGGATGCGCACGGTGTCTCCAGTGCGCATTCACAGCCCGGTGCGCTCTGTTACAATTCCCCGCAGTTGCCATGCTAGAGTGGGCATTCAGCCAGGACGGATTGTGCCGGCTCAGCGCTCCTGGTCTCCGGTGCGTCTCTTTGGCCCAGGATATCCTGCTCCAGCTCTACGCACGGTAGCCCCAGCACAACCCAGTGCGGCCTGTGCCAGCTCCCCGCACTTGCCGTGCTACGGGGGTATTCAGCCAGGACGCTTTGTGCCAGCTCTACGCTCCAGACCTCCAGTGCGCCTCCACGGCCCAGTATATCCTGCGCCGGCTATACGCACTATGCCTCCAGTGCGCCTTCTTAGCCCAGTGCGTCCTGTGCCAGATCTCCACACTCGCCGAGCTAAAGTTGGTAACCAGCAAGGACGCGTTGTGGCAGCTCCACGTACCAGGCTTCCAGTACGTCTCCTCAGTCTGGTGAGACCTGTTCCGGCTCCATGTACGAAGCCTCCAGTGATGATCCATGGTACGAAGCCTCCAGTGATGATCCATGGCACGACGCCTCCAGTGATGATCCATGGCACGAAGCCTCCAGTGATGATCCATGGCACGAAGCCTCCAGTGATGATCCATGGCACGAAGCCTGCGGCGACGGTCCCCGGCCCGGAGCCTCTGGCGACGATCTACGGTCCGGCGGTCCCGGCGACAATCCCTGCACCAGATGTGCCACCGAAGTGGGGGGAGCCTCAAGCGGAGCGGGGTCTGCGTCCCGCATCGGAGCCCCCACCGTGAGTAGATGCCTACCCGGACCCTCCCCTATAGATTCAGGTTTGCGGCCGGAGTCCGCACCTTTGGGGGGGGGGGGGGTTTGGGTTTTGTGGGATCTTGTTTTCTGTTTCGTGTCTGTACCTGACAGAACTGTGCGCTTTCGTTTTCACTTTGGTTATTTTGTTTTTAGTGTTTTTGAAAAAATTAAAATCATGAACACTTTCCACGCTGCGCTTTGGTCCACTCCTTTCGACGAGAGCCGTTACACTGCTATCTAGTTTCCCTGGACGGCAGGCAGACCCTGAGCCTGCCTGCCATCCAGACCCTGAGCCTGCCTGCCATCCAGACCCTGAGCCTGCCTGCCATCCAGTACCTGTCGGACCCTGATCTGGTTATGAACCTCTGTCTGTCCTCGGCCCTTTGCATGCTCCCCGTGTTATAATAAATGATCTGAGAACAGAATCCTCTGTCTGTCCTCGGCCCTTTGCATGCTCCCCGTGTTATAATAAATGATCTGAGAACAGAATCCTCTGTCTGTCCTCGGCCCTTTGCATGCTCCCCGTGTTATAATAAATGATCTGAGAACAGAATCCTCTGCCTGTCCTCGGCCCTTTGCATGCTCCCCGTGTTATAATAAATGATCTGAGAACAGAATCCTCTGCCTGTCCTCGGCCCTTTGCATGCTCCCCGTGTTATAATAAATGATCTGAGAACAGAATCCTCTGTCTGTCCTCGGCCCTTTGCATGCTCCCCGTGTTATAATAAATGATCTGAGAACTGAATCCTCTGTCTGTCCTCGGCCCTTTGCATGCTCCCCGTGTTATAATAAATGATCTGAGAACAGAATCCTCTGTCTGTCCTCGGCCCTTTGCATGCTCCCCGTGTTATAATAAATGATCTGAGAACAGAATCCTCCGCCTCATGTGTCTGCATCTGGGTTCATATATCCCGAGTCGTGATAACACAACCTTTTATTTTTAACACTTACTCATTCTCAAGCAAACAAAACACAGACAAGATCATCAAACATTATATTTCAGCAAGAGCTCCTGTCCAAATAAAGCAGAGAAAAATCACAATATAAAACAAGTATTGATGTTTGTTTTTTTACCCATGTAGAAATGCTGACTTTTTCAACCAGATCTTATAACTCCCTTTTCCCAGGCTTCTGATAACAGAGCTTTTAAAGCAAAGAGTAAAAGTGCGTCAGTAATTAAATCCCTCTTAATCCTGTTTATATGTTTAATTTAAACAGATATCATCTATGCATTTCTGTTTATCCGACAACGGACGCTTTGGAATTCAAATGAGCCTTGTGCTTAGATAAGTGTTTGTCAACCGCATGCGCTGACAAGGCAATATGCATTCACCAGTACGGAAATGTTTGCACTCACTTCTGTAAGTCACTCTGAATAAGAGCGTCTGTTAAACGAAAACAATAATAATAATTGTATAACCGTATACAAAAGAGACTGTGAAGATTACAATTCTATTGGAACCCAGTATTCATTCCTTCATAGTGTGTAAAAATGTATAAACAATATGTTCCTGTACATTCTCTGTGCTCTGAGGTCTGAAAATATTATACTCTATTATACTCTACTCCATTATACACTATTATCCTCTACTCTACTCTATTATACTCTACTCTATTAAACTCTACTCTATTATACTCTACTCTAATCTATTATACTCTATTATCCTCTACTCTACTCCATTATACACTATATTATACTCTAATCTATTATACTCTATTATCCTCTACTCTACTCCATTATACACTATATTATACTCTAATCTATTATACTCTATTATCCTCTACTCTACTCCATTATACACTATATTATACTCTAATCTATTATACTCTATTATCCTCTACTCTACTCCATTATACACTATATTATACTCTAATCTATTATACTCTATTATCCTCTACTCTACTCCATTATACACTATATTATACTCTAATCTATTATACTCTATTATCCTCTACTCTACTCCATTATACACTATATTATACTCTACTCTAATCTATTATACTCTATTATCCTCTACTCTACTCTATTATACCCTACTCTATTATACTCTACTCTAATCTATTATACTCTATTATCCTCTACTCTACTCTATTGTACCCTACTCTATTACACTCTACTCTACTCTAACCTATTATACTCTACTCTATTATACACTCTATTATCCTCTACTCTACTCTATTATACCCTACTCTATTACACTCTACTCTACTCTAACCTATTATACTCTACTCTATTATACACTCTATTATCCTCTACTCTACTCTATTATACACTCTATTATACTCTACTCTATTATACACTCTATTATTCTCTACTCTATTATTCTCTACTCTATTATACACTCTATTATCCTCTACTCTACTCTATTATACACTCTATTATTCTCTACTCTATTATACACTCTATTATACTCTACTCTATTATACACTCTATTATCCTCTACTCTACTCTATTATACACTCTATTATTCTCTACTCTATTATACACTCTATTATTCTCTACTCTACTCTATTAAACTCTACTCTATTATACCCTACTCTATTATACACTCTATTATTCTCTACTCTACTCTATTAAACTCTACTCTATTATACCCTACTCTACTATACTCTACTCTATTAAACTCTACTCTATTCTATTATACACTCTATTACACTCTACTCTATTCTATTATACACTCTATTATCCTCTACTCTACTCTATTATACACTCTATTATTCTCTACTCTACTCTATTATACCCTACTCTATTATACTCTACTCTATTATACTCTACTCTATTATTCTCCACTCTACTCTATTGTACTCTACTCTATTCTACTAAACTCTACTCTATTCTATTATGCACTCCATTACACTCTACTCTATTCTATTATACACTCTATTATTCTCTACTCTATTAAACTCTACTCTATTATACCCTACTCTATTACACTCTACTCTATTCTATTATACACTCTATTATCCTCTACTCTACTCTATTATACCCTACTCTATTATACTCTACTCTATTATACTCTACTCTATTATACTCTACTCTATTATTCTCCACTCTATTGTACTCTACTCTAATCTATTATACTCTAATCTATTATACTCCACTCTGCTCTATTATACACTCTATTATCCTCTACTCTACTCTATTATACCCTACTCTATTACACTCTACTCTACTCTAACCTATTATACTCTACTCTATTATACACTCTATTATCCTCTACTCTACTCTATTATACACTCTATTATACTCTACTCTATTATACACTCTATTATTCTCTACTCTATTATTCTCTACTCTATTATACACTCTATTATCCTCTACTCTACTCTATTATACACTCTATTATTCTCTACTCTATTATACACTCTATTATACTCTACTCTATTATACACTCTATTATCCTCTACTCTACTCTATTATACACTCTATTATTCTCTACTCTATTATACACTCTATTATTCTCTACTCTACTCTATTAAACTCTACTCTATTATACCCTACTCTATTATACACTCTATTATTCTCTACTCTACTCTATTAAACTCTACTCTATTATACCCTACTCTACTATACTCTACTCTATTAAACTCTACTCTATTCTATTATACACTCTATTACACTCTACTCTATTCTATTATACACTCTATTATCCTCTACTCTACTCTATTATACACTCTATTATTCTCTACTCTACTCTATTATACCCTACTCTATTATACTCTACTCTATTATACTCTACTCTATTATTCTCC
Source organism: Salvelinus alpinus (assembly GCF_045679555.1). NCBI lineage: Eukaryota > Metazoa > Chordata > Actinopteri > Salmoniformes > Salmonidae > Salvelinus > Salvelinus alpinus. The sequence goes on from NC_092088.1 coordinate 96,903,081, forward strand.
ACTCTACTCTATTGTACTCTACTCTATTCTACTAAACTCTACTCTATTCTATTATACACTCCATTACACTCTACTCTATTCTATTATACACTCTATTATTCTCTACTCTATTAAACTCTACTCTATTATACCCTACTCTATTACACTCTACTCTATTCTATTATACACTCTATTATCCTCTACTCTACTCTATTATACCCTACTCTATTATACTCTACTCTATTATACTCTACTCTATTATACTCTACTCTATTATTCTCCACTCTATTGTACTCTACTCTAATCTATTATACTCTAATCTATTATACTCCACTCTGCTCTATTATACTTTACTCTATTATACTATACTCTATTATACTCTATTGTACTTTACTCTACTATATTATACTCTATTATACTATATTATACTCTACTCTGCTCTACTCTATTATACTCTACTCTGATCTATTATACTCTACTCTACTCTAATCTATTGTACTCTACTCTAATCTATTATACTCTACTCTAATCTATTATACTCTACTCTGCTCTACTCTATTATACTCTATTATACTCTACTCTAATTAATTATACTCTGTTATACTCTACTCTAATCTATTATACTCTATTATACTCTACTCTAATCTATTATACTCTACTCTATTATACTCTACTATACTCTACTCTAATAAATTATACTCTGTTATACTCTAATCTATTATACTCTACTCTGCTCTACTCTATTATACTCTACTCTAGTATACTCTACTATACTCTATTATGCTCTACTCTAATCTATTATACTCTATTATACTCTACTCTATTATACTCTGCTCTACTCTATTATACTCTACTCTGCTCTCTCTACTCAATCAAATGTATTTATAAAGCCCTTCTTACATCAGCTGATATCTCAAAGTGCTGTACAGAAACCCAGCCTAAAACCCCAAACAGCAAGCAATGCAGGTGTAGAAGCACGGTGGCTAGGAAAAACTCCCTAGAAATTACGGAACCTAGGAAGAAACCTAGAGAGGAACCAGGCTATGAGGGGTGGCCAGTCCTCTTCTGGCTGTGCCGGGTGGAGATTATAACAGAACATGGCCAAGATGTTCAAATGTTCATAAATGACCAGCATGGTCAAATAATAATAAACAAGGAAGTTATCGAGGGTGTAGCAAGTCAGCACCTCAGGAGTAAATGTCAGTTGGCTTTTCATAGCCGATCATTAAGAGTATCTCTACCGCACCTGCTGTCTCTAGAGAGTTGAAAACAGCAGGTCTGGGACAAGGTAGCACGTCCGGTGAACAGGTCAGGGTTCCATAGTCGCAGGCAGAACAAAGGTACTATAATATAATATATGCCATTTATTATATGCTTTTACCCAAAGCCGCTCACAGTCATGCGTGAATACTGATTTCGTATGGCCGGCCCCCGGGAATAGTTCCCACAATCCGGGCGTTGCAAGCGCCCCCCACTCTACCGACTGAGCCGTACAGGACCACAAAGAATACATACATTAGAGGAAGCCACAGGAAGCCACAGGAAGCCACAAGGAGCCACAGGGAGCCACAGGAAGCCACAGGGAGCCACATGGAACCACAGGAAGCCACAGGAAGCCACAGGGAGCCACAGGGAGCCACAGGGAGCCACAGGGAAGAGACATACTCCTACTCACTAGCACCCACCACACCAGATTGAACAGCCTTTTGATGTATGGTGTTACGGCTACAGATGAAAGACTAACCAGTACTGGCCCGGGAACAAGTACTTCTCAACAACGTTTTATAACCCAGTTAGTGGTAATGAAAAGCAGGTTTTGACACGCTGCGTGGCTATCAAAAGTTATATTATTGATATCGAAGTCAACAGACATCTATCTGTAAGTCCATTATCGCATAACCCATAACCATAGCCTTTTCAAGTATAACTGTGTAGTCACATACAAAATAAAAAAACAGCCCTCATTTGATACAAGTTGCAATTGAAGCTTTTTCTTTATCTCCTAAGCAACATGTCTTGCCACACACTGAATGTTTCACCGTGGTCTTCCTCAGTGTGTGTGGTAACTGTATAGTTCTCATTTGATTGAACCTCTGTTGAGGCAGGGGGAGTCCCTAATGAGAAGGGCCTTAGCCTTGATACCTCAGCTTGGTATGAAGCTATTCCAATTTCAAACTTCTTCAGATGCTAAGGAACACATGATATGTAAATCAGGAGTCATGTGTTGTTATAGTATACAGAGCGTAGTTGGTGGCAACAGATGAACAATTAACCAATGGCAAGGTACCTTTTCGTGTAAATTAAAACACAATGACCTACACCAGTGACAGTAAAATTAAATAAACACATCATGATTTTGACAGCTAGAGAACTAACAGTTTAAAAGGCCAGACACTCTCATTTAGTCCAGGATTCAATCTGATCCCGCTTGTAGACAATTAGTAGGCAATTAGTAGGCAATGCCTTCTCCCAATTGGTCAAAATCACACGATGCACACCGATGATGTCATGGTAAACACTGATCTCCAGCAGCTCGCTCCCGGAGATCAGTGTTTACCATGACATCATCGGTGAGCATCGTGTGATTTTGACCAATTGGGAGTAGGCATTGCCTACTAATTGCCTACTAATTGTCTACTAATTGGCTGATGATGTCATTGGCCGCACGTTGTTGAACCATGGTCTACAGCCTCCCTACAGTCTACAATCGTCCCCACAGTCTACAGTATGTTCCGGGCCCCGACCATCCGGCCAGCGGCTGAATCTAGTTGATGATCACTGGTCTACAGCCTCCTACAGTCTTCAGCCTCCTACAGTCTACAGCCTCCTACAGTCTTCAGCCTCCTACAGTCTTCAGCCTCCTACAGTCTACAGTCTCCTACAGTCTTCAGCCTCCTACAGTCTACAGCCTCTCAAGAGTCTACAGTCTCCTACAGTCTTCAGTCTCCTACAGTCTTCAGCCTCCTACAGTCTACAGCCTCTCAAGAGTCTTCAGTCTCCTACAGTCTTCAGTCTCCTACAGTCTACAGCCTCCTACAGTCTACAGCCTCCTACAGTCTTCAGCCTCCTACAGTCTACAGCCTCTCAAGAGTCTTCAGCCTCCTACAGTCTTCAGCCTCCTACAGTCTACAGCCTCTCAAGAGTCTACAACCTCCCCACAGTCTACAGCCTCTCACTTAGGGTCCAATGTTTCCCATGTTGCTAGGAGACTCATCTCTCAACACAGCCTCTCACTTAGGGTCCAATGTTTCCCATGTTGCTAGGAGACTCAGCTCTCAACACAGCCTCTCACTTAGGGTCCAATGTTTCCCATGTTGCTAGGTGACTCAGCTCTCAACACAGCCTCTCACTTAGGGTCCAATGTTTCCCATGTTGCTAGGAGACTCATTACTCAACACAGCCTCTCACTTAGGGTCCAATGTTTCCCATGTTGCTAGGAGACTCAGCTCTCAACACAGCCTCTCACTTAGCGTCCAATGTTTGCCATGTTGCTAGGAGACTCATCTCTCAACACAGCCTCTCACTTAGGGTCCAATGTTTCCCATGTTGCTAGGAGACTCAGCTCTCAACACAGCCTCTCACTTAGGGTCCAATGTTTCCCATGTTGCTAGGAGACTCAACACAATATAGAAAATCATCCTTAATAAACAATGGGTAACTTGCACCCAATACATAAATCCATATATACAGTGGGGAGAACAAGTATTTGATACACTGCCGATTTTGCCGGTTTTCCTACTTACAAAGCATGTAGAGGTCTGTAATTTTTATCATAGATACACTTCAACTGTGAGAGACGGAATCTGTAACAAAAATCCAGAAAATTACATTGTATGATTTTTAAGTAATTAATTAGCATTTTATTGCTTGACATAAGTATTTGAACACCTACCAACCAGTAAGAATTCCGGCTCTCACAGACCTGTTAGTTTTTCTTTAAGAAGCCCTCCTGTTCTTCACTCATTACCTGTATTAACTGCACCTGTTTGAACTCGTTACCTGTATAAAAGACACCTGTCCACACACTCAATCAAACAGACTCCAACCTCTCCACAATGGCCAAGACCAGAGAGCTGTGTAAGGACATCAGGGATACAATTGTAGACCTGCACAAGGCTGGGATGGGCTACAGGACAATAGGCAAGCAGCTTGGTGAGAAAGCAACAACTGTTGGCGCAATTATTAGAAAATGGAAGAAGTTCAAGATGACGGTCAATCACCCTCGGTCTGGGGATCCATGCAAGATCTCACCTCGTGGGGCATCAATGATCATGAGGAAGGTGAGGGATCAGCCCAGAACTACACGGCAGGACCTGGTCAATGACCTGAAGAGAGCTGGGAACACAGTCTCAAAGAAAACCATTAGTAACACACTACGCCGTCATGGATTAAAATCCTGCAGCGCACGCAAGGTCCCCCTGCTCAAGCCAGCGCATGTCCAGGCCCGTCTGAAGTTTGCCAATGACCATCTGGATGATCCAGAGGAGGAATGGGAGAAGGTCATGTGGTCTGATGAGACAAAAATAGAGCTTTTTGGTCTAAACTCCACTCGCCGTGTTTGGAGGAAGAAGAAGGATGAGTACAACCCCAAGAACACCATCCCAACTGTGAAGCATGGAGGTGGAAACATCATTCTTTGGGGATGCTTTTCTGCAAAGGGGACAGGACGACTGCACCGTATTGAGGGGAGGATGGATGGGGCCATGTATCGCGAGATCTTGGCCAACAACCTCCTTCCCTCAGTAAGAGCATTGAAGATGGGTCGTGGCTGGGTCTTCCAGCATGACAACGACCTGAAACACACAGCCAGGGCAACTAAGGATTGGCTCCGTGAGAAGCATCTCAAGGTCCTCGAGTGGCCTAGCCAGTCTCCAGACCTGAACCCAATAGAAAATCTTTGGAGGGAGCTGAAAGTCCGTATTGCCCAGCGACAGCCCCGAAACCTGAAGGATCTGGAGAAGGTCTGTATGGAGGAGTGGGCCAAAATCCCTGCTGCAGTGTGTACAAACCTGGTCAAGAACTACAGGAAACATATGATCTCTGTAATTGCAAACAAAGGTTTCTGTACCAAATATTATGTTCTGCTTTTCTGATGTATCAAATACTTATGTCATGCAATAAAATGCAAATTAATTACTTAAAAATCATACAATGTGATTTTCGGGATTTTTGTTTTAGATTCCGTCTCTCACAGTTGAAGTGTACCTATGATAAAAATTACAGACCTCTACATGCTTTGTAAGTAGGAAAACCGGCAAAATCGGCAGTGTATCAAATACTTGTTCTCCCCACTGTATGTTGAGTCCAAGTATAATGTTCATGCAGGCTGTACTTGAAAAGTACTATATATACACAAAACATTTGATTGAAAGACAGGACCCTTGTCAGAATCCACAGTTCTGAGATAGGACTGTATAATAGAATCACAGACATCTGTTTGCAAAAGAAGTGTGTTGTTGTCGAACAGCACATATCTGAAGAGCACTGTGCACAAAAACAAGTGACTATGTAACTAACTCGAGTAGATGCAATGATAGACAAGTTGATTGACCCCTCTGTATAAATTCAGCAAATTAGACACACGGATCAAAACCAGGAATGACCTTTTCATGACACCTCAATCTTGTATAGGCTATGATGAAAAGCACAAAAGCACACAAACAAAAATATTAATCTGTTTCCATAAAGCTGTGTGTGTGTGTGCGTTCGTTCTGTCGTTTTGAGGACTGGATTGACAGCTAATTGGGTGTTCCACCCCTTGACGGACAGAGGTTATTAGCCCACAGCAATAACAGCAGACTAACAGAGTGCGGTATAGGCTAGAAGTGTCACTCAGACACTTTCCTCTTGCCTCTGGACGCGGGAGAAATGCACTATCTAGCCGCAGCACAGTGGAAATATGTTTTTTGGAGGAGCGCACCAGCGCGCACAGTTTGGAAAAGCCTAATCAGCTGCACGTGTACAAAACACCATTTTCGGGCGGGAAAATACATCTGTCTGTAGTGGCTGTACTACTGGAAATTAAATAAACTTCTAGAAAATGACAACGTCACCAGAAATGGTGTCCAGGAAAATAACACCCGAGGTTCTGCAAGAGATGCTACAACATTACAACTTAACGCGACAAGAGTTCATCGAGTCTTACAACATTCAGCCGCTTGTCTACGTCCCTGAGCTACCGTTGGGCGCTAAGACTACTTTCGTCATTATGTATGCTATCATTTTCGTCCTGGCTCTGGTTGGGAACAGTTTGGTTGTCTACATAGTGGTGCGTAAAAGAGCAATACAGACCTCCACTAATATCTTCATCTGTTCTCTGGCGGTGAGCGATCTTCTTATCACATTCTTCTGTATCCCGTTCACCTTGTTGCAGAACATCTCCTCGGAATGGCTCGGAGGTGAGTTCCTATGTTCCATGACTACTGGTTGAATTAACATCGTTTCAGCGTCATTTCGATGAAATTACATTGAACTAAAGTGGAATTAGACGTTGAATTGATGTATGTGCCCAGCGGGGTGCCTACTGTCATTGATAGTTTGAATAAACTTTAGAAGCCTATATGTAATCGTTTTTTTTTCATCCTAAAATAATATGGATGCGCATTAAATTTGGTAGTAGTTTTAAGAATATTATAATCTGAGCCTTGACACGGGTTGTGTTTGCAGAGCGCTTTTTATAATTTCAAGAGAATCTCCGTGTATTACTGCCTTCTGGTGCCTTCTACAGTTTAATGACATTGATGGATGTGGGTCTCTCAACCCATCAGTCAAAATGTTGACGTTAAAAACCAACCAACATGGGAAGTAATAGGCTACAGAGCAGTGCCTTACAGAGTACATTTTATTTCCATAGTTGTAGTCTAAGTAAACCGTTTTTAAACGATGTTCTGGTTTTGCCGGACACCTCTTAACATTAGGGTTTATAGGTGTCTTGATTTCCCATTTTTCAATATTTCCCACAAGATTTAGAGCAAGCAATATCACATTTGTTTTGTGATATAGGTTATACTGTGAATTGTCACAAAATAGCCTATTTTGTTTGAATGGGTGAGGATCAGCCTTCTGGGGGACTACATCGAAGCCAGGGGATTTAGGAGTGAAGGTTACCTACACACGAATTTCCTTCCCCATGCAGTTATATAACGAGGGCCATACCGGCTGCAGTACACAGACAGCTCAATTATGATATATTGCCCACTTCTTGACAAAAGAGCTGATTTGATTGATCAAAAGACCAATTAGTGAAAAAAGATCAGAATTGGTCTGTGTAAACGCAGTCAAATGAGAGAACGTATGGAGAAACTTCTGCTTGTTCCGTGTACAGTGTGTTTTTGAGTGTCACTTCTAACCCCTTCTCTTCCTAGGTGTTCTCATCTGCAAGACGATTCCTTTTGTTCAGACTATGGCCATAGTGACAGGGATTCTCACAATGACCTGCATCGCCGTGGAGAGGTACCAGGGAATTGTCTACCCCTTGAAAATGAGGAGGCAGTACACTCCGAAAAGAGCATACAAGATGCTAGGTATGCTTTTAAAAAATAAACACTTTCAGCTTTTGTGTTAATGGTGTATGGCAGTGAGAACAGAGAAGGAAGGGTGAGGAAGAGGAGAAATGAGAGAGGAGAGTGGGAGCAGAAGAGAGAGGAGAGGACTAAAGGTCACTAGGTACAGACATTGGGAGGGGATAGTAGCCTATGAGAGTTCTTCAGTTATGGTTGAATTTCTTTCATAATATAAAAAAAAGTGGAGTATGGTGTGTAGATAAGTGAAAAAAAATGCATTAAGCTCCGAGGCACTGACAACAAAAAGAGAAGGAAAATCCTTATTTAAACACATTAAGCTCTGAGGCACTGACAACAAAAATAGAAAAAAATGGCTTAGGTGGCTTATGGTAGAGAAATTAACATTAAATTCTCTGGCAACAGCTTTGGTGTACATTTCTGCAGTCAGCATGCCAATGGCACGCTCCTCAACTTGATACATCTGTGGCATTGTGTGCCACGCCCTGACCTTAGAGATCCCTATTATTCTCTATGTTTGGTTAGGTCAGGGTGTGACTTGGGTGGGAAAATCTATGTTTTCTATTTCTTTGTTTTGGCCGAGTGTGGTTCCCAATCAGAGGCAGCTGTCTATCGTTGTCTCTGATTGGGGATCATATATAAGTTGTCATTTTCCGTTTGGGTTTTGTGGGATCTTGTTTTCTGTATAGTTTCTTTGCCTTACAGAACTGTGCGCTTTCGTTTTCGCTTTGTTATTTTGTTTGAGTGTTTTTTGATAATAAAAATCATGAACACTTTCCACGCTGCGCTTTGGTCCACTCCTTTCGACGAGAGCCGTAACATTGTGTTGTGTGACAAAACTCCACATTTTAAAGTGGCCTTTTATTATCCTCAGCACAAGGTGCACCTGTGTAATGATCAAGCTGTTTAATCAGCTTCTTGATATGCCACACCTGTCAGGTGGATGGATTATCTTGGCAAAGGAGAAATGCTAACTAACAGGGATGTAAACAAATGTGTACACAATTTGAGAGAAATTCGCTTTTTGTGTGTATGGAACATTTCTGGGATCTTTGTTTGTATTTTTGTTCAGTGTATATATGAGATAGGGTGCCATTTGGTACGAGACCTAACTCTAACCAAACACTATAGCATGATGCTAGACTTATGTGTTGAATTCATATGTTAAACATACAGGATAGGAACATTCTATTCCAGCTACCCAATAGATATACAGGATAGGAACATTCTATTCCAGCTACCCAATAGATATACAGGATAGGAACATTCCATTCCAGCTACCCAATAGATATACAGGATAGGAACATTCTATTCCAGCTGCCCAATAGATATACAGGATAGGAACATTCTATTCCAGCTACCCAATAGATATACAGGATAGGAACATTCTATTCCAGCTACCCAATAGATATACAGGATAGGAACATTCCATTCCAGCTACCCAATAGATATACAGGATAGGAACATTCTATTCCAGCTACCCAATAGATATACAGGATAGGAACATTCCATTCCAGCTACCCAATAGATATACAGGATAGGAACATTCTATTCCAGCTGCCCAATAGATATACAGGATAGGAACATTCTATTCCAGCTACCCAATAGATATACAGGATAGGAACATTCTATTCCAGCTGCCCAATAGATATACAGGATAGGAACATTCTATTCCAGCTACCCAATAGATATACAGGATAGGAACATTCCATTCCAGCTACCCAATAGATATACAGGATAGGAACATTCTATTCCAGCTGCCCAATAGATATACAGGATAGGAACATTCTATTCCAGCTACCCAATAGATATACAGGATAGGAACATTCTATTCCAGCTACCCAATAGATATACAGGATAGGAACATTCCATTCCAGCTACCCAATAGATATACAGGATAGGAACATTCTATTCCAGCTACCCAATAGATATACAGGATAGGAACATTCCATTCCAGCTACCCAATAGATATACAGGATAGGAACATTCTATTCCAGCTGCCCAATAGATATACAGGATAGGAACATTCTATTCCAGCTACCCAATAGATATACAGGATAGGAACATTCTATTCCAGCTGCCCAATAGATATACAGGATAGGAACATTCTATTCCAGCTACCCAATAGATATACAGGATAGGAACATTCTATTCCAGCTGCCCAATAGATATACAGGATAGGAACATTCCATTCCAACTGCCCAATAGATACACAGGATAGGAACATTATATTCCAGCTACCCAATAGATATACAGGATAGGAACATTCTATTCCAGCTGCCCAATAGATATACAGGATAGGAACATTCCATTCCAGCTACCCAATAGATATACAGGATAGGAACATTCTATTCCAGCTACCCAATAGATATACAGGATAGCGTATTGCAACAAACTCATTGTAATACACAGCTAAAATCTATGAATTAAAAATCTGAGAACATTAATATTTTACACACATGAAGGTACAAATGTGAAACATTGTGTATGCAGCGTTTTGGAAAGAAACTCTTCATATGTGTACAGTATATGATGTTTTACTTGTGTTATTGTGAAGAAGTCATTGTATTGAGACATGTCTTCGTTGTGTAGGACTTGTATGGAGTGCATCAGTGGTTGTGGGATCCCCAATGCTGTTCGTACAGCAACTAGAGGTATGTCAAGCCCCTCCCACCACAGCTACTGTAGCTTCAAATCAAATCCAAAACGCTTACAGTCAACATCCTGGCACCAAAGAAGCTGACCTGACCTGATCTAACCTGACCTGACTTAACCTGACCTGACTTAACCTGACCTAACCTGACCTGACCTAACCTGACTTAACCTAACTTAACCTGACCTAACTTAACCTGACCTAACTTAACCTGACCTAACTTAACCTGACTTAACCTGACCTGACTTAACCTAACCTGACTTAACCTAACCTGACCTAACTTAACCTGACCTAACTTAACCTGACCTAACTTAACCTGACCTGACCTGACTTAACCTGACCTGACTTAACCTGACCTGGCTTAATCTGACTTAACCTGAGCTGACCTGACCTAACTTGACCTGAGCTGACCTGACTTAACCTGACCTGACCTAACTTGACCTGAGCTGACCTAACTTAACCTGACCAAATCGGTGGCTTTCAGAATCACTGTGATTGAATGATTCATTGATGTGTTTCCCCTCCATTCCCAGGTGAAGTATGACTTCCTGTACGACCACCACCACGTGTGTTGTCAGGAGCGTTGGCGTTCCCTGACCCACAGACAAGTGTACACCACCTTCATCATGGTAGCTCTGTTCCTGATGCCCATGGCAGCCATGTTGTTTCTCTACACACGGATAGGGATAGAGCTGTGGATCAGGAAAAGGGTGGGGGACTCCTCTGTCCTGAACACCATGAACCACAGAGAGGTCAACAAAATATCCAGGTACTGTACATATACACACACATCTTTCATTGTTTTTATTGTGATACATATAGGGAAGAATGAGAGAGGGGAGAGATGAGTTAGGAGAGGACTGGCCACCCCTCTGAGCCTGGTTCCTCTCTAGAATGAGAGAGGGCAGAGATGAGCCAGGAGAGGACTGGTCACCCCTCAGAGCCTGGTTCCTCTCTACCCAGTACAGCCAGGAGAGGACTGGCCACCTCCCAGAGCCTGGTCCCTCTCTACCCAGTACAGCTAGGAGAGGACTGGCCACCCCCCCAGAGCCTGGTCCCTCTCTAACCAGTACAGCTAGGAGAGGACTGGCCATCTCTCAGAGCCTGGTTCCTCTCTACCCAGTACAGTCAGGAGAGGACTGGTCACCCCTCAGAGCCTGGTTCCTCTCTACCCAGTACAGCCAGGAGAGGACTGGCCATCTCTCAGAGCCTGGTTCCTCTCTACCCAGTACAGTCAGGAGAGGACTGGTCACCCCTCAGAGCCTGGTTCCTCTCTACCCAGTACAGACAGGAGAGGACTGGCCACCCCTCAGAGCCTGGTTCCTCTCTACCAGGTACAGACAGTAGAGGACTGGCCACCCCTCAGAGCCTGGTTCCTCTCTACCAGGTACAGACAGTAGAGGACTGGCCACCCCTCAGAGCCTGGTTCCTCTCTAGGTAACTGCTGATGTAAAAGGGCTTTATAAAATGCACTATATTTATTGATTGAGATGAAGGGGATGTGAAATGTTGAAAGCACCTGGGTATTGAGCCGCAGTCTGAGTTGACTGGAGTTGGCAGCACTACTGCTAGACCATTCAGGCACACAGAGAGCTCTGCTAAAATACCTGTTTATTGTGTTGAAATGCATTGTGCATGATGACACCTGCACGTCTCTCAGTATGGGAAGAATAGAAGGAAGGGAATCGGCGTGAGAACGTTCGAACATGTTCTATTGATTTTCACAGGAAGAAGAAGCGAGCTGTAAAAATGATGATTACCATCGTTCTGCTGTTCACAATCTGTTGGGCTCCGTTTCATACCGTTCACATGCTGTTTGAGTACAGTAAGTATATGATCTATCGCACTACAACAACGACAACAGGGCTAGGTCTAACAAGCTGAAATAGGGTGTAGTACATATAGCATAAACAATCACCGTCACATAGGTTAACCTTGACATTCAGGTTTAACTGCAACTCAGAGGCAGGTGTACATCTGACGGTTCAGCATGTTTTTTTTAACTCTCACTAACCACGTTTCCATTAAACCGTTTCAGGCGGATTAATTTCCTGATGCATGAAAAAAAAGTCACGACCAGTCTGATGGAAACATGAAATGTCGGTCGGTACAAGACTGTTGAACTATTTGTTCGTTAGACATGGTGGGATCTTTTTGTGTCAGTAAAATTAATTATGCGAGAAATGGCGGTGGAAACGCCGCGATGCACAAATATTAATATAATAACCATCATATCTAAGTAAACTTGGAGTCACGTGATGATATGTTGTGTGGTCCTCTCACTACGACTCGGGAAAACATGCCGTTTATTAGGCTACAGATTAAATAAATGATGATCAACTTCACAGGGTGGTGAATGTGCAATGAGCTTGATGCTCCTTTCCAATGAATGTCAGGGTCTTATTCTGGTGACATGATGATCGATGCTTGGCTGCCGTTTCACAAATACACATCATTTTGCTCTTATTCATAATTATCTCATAATGTAGGTAGCCTACCCGCTCTGTATCTGCGAGCTGTTGGCTAGCGCGCATGTACCAAGACCAGAGTGAGCACATCGGCTATATAAGGCAAAATGTGTTTGTGATACAAGTATCAGTAGAGTTGGAAATGCGATGGAAACCCATTTAACTTGTATTTTTCCATTCGGTACATGAAAATGTAACAGTAAAAGTTATGTTTATATGTACTACATCACGCACAGCCTCGTATCGGGGCTCTCGAGTGGCGCAGCACTGCATCTCTGTGCAAGAGGTGTCACTACTGTACCTGGTTCGAATCCAGGCTGTATCACATCTGGTTGCGCTTGAGAGTCCCGTAGGGCGGCGCACAATTGGCCCAGCGTCGTCCAAGGTAGGTTGTCACTGTAAATAAGAATATGTTCTTAACTGAATTGCCTAGTTAAAATTTAAAAACGTTTAAATCAGCAAACAGTATGTTTTTATTTTATGTTTCTTAAGAGAATAAAATATTGTAGTGATGTCCTATGTTTGTTACTGTATTGTAACTTCCCCAAAATTATAATGAAAAAATCAGTTTGATGGAAACATCTCTGGTGGGAAAATGCAATATTGTTATATGGAGATTTTAGAATATTCAAATGAAAATCTGTTGCAAATTGGATGGAAGCCTAGCTACAAATATTCTCTAAATACAGCTAAACTAATCCCTAAAACCCTTCCTTTCATCTAGACAACCTGGAGAAGAACTCTGACGAGGTGACGTTGAACATGATCATCGCCATCGTCCAAGCCATCGGCTTCTCCAACTCCTTCAACAACCCGATCATCTACGCCTTCATGAACGAGAACTTCAAGAAGAGCTGTGTGGCTACCTTGTCTCGCTTCCTCAGGAAGCCCTCCGACCACCGGGGCGGCGCTGTGGAGACGCCCAACAACCCCACTGTACTCTTTATTAGACCACTGAAGAGGGAGGCCTTCTCAGAGACCGGAGGTGGGGCTAATGGGGGCTTGGCGCAGGGTGTGCTGGAGAACGGTCCGTCCGTCTCCTCTCAGACCTCCTCAGCCGTAGCAGGGGAGAAGATGACAGTGAACACTGAGCTACCCAGTGAGCAGCGGAGATCTGTTGAAATAGTCTCGTTACAGACTTAAAAAAGAAGCACTCCAGTCTCCTTTTCACCTCATTTATCCAGGTGTACATTAGGGGACAAATTAGTACAGGTTCAGAAGCGTACCTTTTGGAAAAGGTACACATTATCCTATTCAGGCTACCACCACAGTGACAAAGCAGTCTGTTCCTTTAAGTGGCAAAAATGTACCACTAAACCGTTTTTGGGGTGTTGTTTTAAAACTGTAGGGTGCAAAACCTTATTCGCATATTTCCCAGGGTGCCTTTCAAGGGAAATTTAGAGTTACCAGTACCATCAATGACTGTGTTTGCTAGTGACACAGACATGGTTGTTACATTCAATTGCTTTGTCCTGTAGCCTTCATCAAGTGAGTGCCTAAATTAATATTTGATCATTTAAATTAATCTCTTGATGACAATACATTACATATATCATATTTTAACAGTGTAGTTTTACCCCAACACAGTGGTCTGAAACTAGCCTGCTCCCTGAAGTCCATGTCATTGCTTCTTTGTCTAAAAATACTGGTACTCAGACTAGTCTGAAACAGCTGGTTTGCAGGCCACATCAGGCAGGTCACATTATGCTGGCTTGCAAAGTGTTATGGAATTCTTACTGGAATACAGCCAGAGTTAGAATATCCCAAAATTTGAACTTTTTAAAATCACCCTCAACCGGCATTTAAAATGACAGCCCAAGTAGGAAAGATCGATAAATGAGACTCCCTAAACCATCTAAATGGGAACAACCATCTCAGTAACGGGTGAAATAAGTCCAACTACTAACAGATTGGATGAGCAAAAAAAAAAAAGTATGTTACATTTACATTTAAGTCATTTAGCAGACGCTCTTATCCAGAGCGACTTACAAATTGGTGCATTCACCTAATGACATCCAGTGGAACAGCCACTTTACAATAGTGCATCTAAATCTTTTAAGGGGGGGGGGGGGGGGGGGGCAGAAGGATTGCTTTATCCTAGGTATTCCTTGAAGAGGTGGGGTTTCAGGTGTCTCCGGAAGGTGGTGATTGACTCCGCTGTCCTGGCGTCGTGAGGGAGTTTGTTCCACCATTGGGGTGCCAGGGCAGCGAACAGTTTTGACTGGGCTGAGCGGGAACTGTACTTCCTCAGTGGTAGGGAGGCGAGCAGGCCAGAGGTGGATGAACGCAGAGCCCTTGTTTGGGTGTAGGGCCTGATCAGAGCCTGAAGGTACTGAGGTGCCGTTCCCCTCACAGCTCCGTAGGCAAGCACCATGGTCTTGTAGCGGATGCGAGCTTCAACTGGAAGCCAGTGGAGAGAGCGGAGGAGCGGGGTGACGTGAGAGAACTTGGGAAGGTTGAACACCAGACGGGCTGCGGCGTTCTGGATGAGTTGTAGGGGTTTGATGGCACAGGCAGGGAGCCCAGCCAACAGCGAGTTGCAGTAATCCAGACGGGAGATGACAAGTGCCTGGATTAGGACCTGCGCCGCTTCCTGTGTGAGGCAGGGTCGTACTCTGCGGATGTTGTAGAGCATGAACCTACAGGAACGGGCCACCGCCTTGATGTTAGTTGAGAACGACAGGGTGTTGTCCAGGATCACGCCAAGGTTCTTAGCGCTCTGGGAGGAGGACACAATGGAGTTGTCAACCGTGATGGCGAGATCATGGAACGGGCAGTCCTTCCCCGGGAGGAAGAGCAGCTCCGTCTTGCCGAGGTTCAGCTTGAGGTGGTGATCCGTCATCCACACTGATATGTCTGCCAGACATGCAGAGATGCGATTCGCCACCTGGTCATCAGAAGGGGGAAAGGAGAAGATTAATTGTGTGTCGTCTGCATAGCAGTGATAGGAGAGACCATGTGAGGTTATGACAGAGCCAAGTGACTTGGTGTATAGCGAGAATAGGAGAGGGCCTAGAACAGAGCCCTGGGGGACACCAGTGGTGAGAGCGCGTGGTGAGGAGACAGATTCTCGCCACGCCACCTGGTAGGAGCGACCTGTCAGGTAGGACGCAATCCAAGCGTGGGCCGCGCCGGAGATGCCCAACTCGGAGAGGGTGGAGAGGAGGATCTGATGGTTCACAGTATCGAAGGCAGCCGATAGGTCTAGAAGGATGAGAGCAGAGGAGAGAGAGTTAGCTTTAGCAGTGCGGAGCGCCTCCGTGATACAGAGAAGAGCAGTCTCAGTTGAGTGACTAGTCTTGAAACCTGACTGATTTGGATCAAGAAGGTCATTCTGAGAGAGATAGCAGGAGAGCTGGCCAAGGACGGCACGTTCAAGAGTTTTGGAGAGAAAAGAAAGAAGGGATACTGGTCTGTAGTTGTTGACATCGGAGGGATCGAGTGTAGGTTTTTTCAGAAGGGGTGCAACTCTCGCTCTCTTGAAGACGGAAGGGACGTAGCCAGCGGTCAAGGATGAGTTGATGAGCGAGGTGAGGTAAGGGAGAAGGTCTCCGGAAATGGTCTGGAGAAGAGAGGAGGGGATAGGGTCAAGCGGGCAGGTTGTTGGGCGGCCGGCCGTCACAAGACGCGAGATTTCATCTGGAGAGAGAGGGGAGAAAGAGGTCAAAGCACAGGGTAGGGCAGTGTGAGCAGAACCAGCGGTGTCGTTTGACTTAGCAAACGAGGATCGGATGTCGTCGACCTTCTTTTCAAAATGGTTGACGAAGTCGTCTGCAGAGAGGGAGGAGGGGGGGGAGGGGGAGGAGGATTCAGGAGGGAGGAGAAGGTGGCAAAGAGCTTCCTAGGGTTAGAGGCAGATGCTTGGAATTTAGAGTGGTAGAAAGTGGCTTTAGCAGCAGAGACAGAAGAGGAAAATGTAGAGAGGAGGGAGTGAAAGGATGCCAGGTCCGCAGGGAGGCGAGTTTTCCTCCATTTCCGCTCGGCTGCCCGGAGCCCTGTTCTGTGAGCTCGCAATGAGTCGTCGAGCCACGGAGCGGGAGGGGAGGACCGAGCCGGCCTGGAGGATAGGGGACATAGAGAGTCAAAGGATGCAGAAAGGGAGGAGAGGAGGGTTGAGGAGGCAGAATCAGGAGATAGGTTGGAGAAGGTTTGGGCAGAGGGAAGAGATGATAGGATGGAAGAGGAGAGAGTAGCGGGGGAGAGAGAGCGAAGGTTGGGACGGCGCGATACCATCCGAGTAGGGGCAGTGTGGGAAGTGTTGGATGAGAGCGAGAGGGAAAAGGATACAAGGTAGTGGTCGGAGACTTGGAGGGGAGTTGCAATGAGGTTAGTGGAAGAACAGCATCTAGTAAAGATGAGGTCAAGCGTATTGCCTGCCTTGTGAGTAGGGGGGGAAGGTGAGAGGGTGAGGTCAAAAGAGGAGAGGAGTGGAAAGAAGGAGGCAGAGAGGAATGAGTCAAAGGTAGACATGGGGAGGTTAAAGTCACCCAGAACTGTGAGAGGTGAGCCGTCCTCAGGAAAGGAGCTTATCAAGGCATCAAGCTCATTGATGAACTCTCCAAGGGAACCTGGAGGGCGATAAATGATAAGGATGTTAAGCTTGAAAGGGCTGGTAACTGTGACAGCATGGAATTCAAAGGAGGCGATAGACAGATGGGTAAGGGGAGAAAGAGAGAATGACCACTTGGGAGAGATGAGGATCCCGGTGCCACCACCCCGCTGACCAGAAGCTCTCGGGGTGTGCGAGAACACGTGGGCAGACGAAGAGAGAGCAGTAGGAGTAGCAGTGTTATCTGTGGTGAGCCATGTTTCCGTCAGTGCCAAGAAGTCGAGGGACTGGAGGGACGCATAGGCTGAGATGAGCTCTGCCTTGTTGGCCGCGGATCGGCAGTTCCAGAGGCTACCGGAGACCTGGAACTCCACGTGGGTCGTGCGGGCTGGGACCACCAGGTTAGGGTGGGCGCGGCCACGCGGTGTGAAGCGTTTGTATGGTCTGTGCAGAGAGGAGAGAACAGGGATAGACAGACACATAGTTGACAGGCTACAGAAGAGGCTACGCTAAAGCAAAGGAGATTAGAATGACAAGTGGGCTACACGACTCGAATGTTCAGAGAGTTACGCTTACGTTGCAAAAGAAAATAAATAAAATAAAAGATCTAATTGACTAAAATGATATAGTACTGCTGGCTGGTGAAGTAGCCTGGCTAGCAGTGGCTGCGTTGTTGAAAGTGAAGCTGGCTAGGTGACCTCGACAATTTCTCTAAATTTCTCTAAACTACACAATTATCATGGATACAAGGACAGCAAAGACAACTAGCTAACACTACGCTAATCATGTTATTTATCTTTGTGTAGCATAAGATCAATCAAACACATATTGAAACAAACAAGGTCCCACAGTTGACAGTGCATGTCAGAGCAAAAACCCAACACATGAGGTCGAAGGAATTGTCCGTAGAGCTCCGAGACAGGATTGTGTCGAGGCACAGATCTGGGGAAGGGTATCAAAATATTTCTGCATCATTGAAGGTCCCCAAGAACACAGTGGCTTCCATCATTCTTAAATGGAAGAAGTTTGGAACCACCAAGACTCTTCCTAGAGATGACCGCCCGGCCAAACGGATCAATCGGGGGAGAAGGGCCTTGGTCAGGGAGGTGACCAAGAACCCGATGGTCACTCTGACAGAGCTCCAGAGTTCCTCTGTGGAGATGGGAGAACCTTCCAGAAGTACAACCATCTCTGCAGCACTCCACCAATCAGGCCTTTATTGTAGAGTGGCCAGACGGAAGCCAACCTCAGTAAAAGGCACATCACAGCCCGCTTGGAGCTTGCCAAAAGGCACCCAAAGGAAACAAGATTCTCTGTTCTGATGAAACCAAGATTGAACACTTTGAACACTTCAGCCTGAATGCCAAGCGCCACGTCTGGAGGAAACGTGGCACCATCCCTGCGGTGAAGCATGGTGGTGGCAGCATCACGTCTGGCGGAAACGTGGCACCATCCCTGCGGTGAAGCATGGTGGTGGCAGCATCTTGTCTGGAGGAAACGTGGCACCATCCCTGCGGTGAAGCATGGTGGTGGCAGCATCTTGTCTGGAGGAAATGTGGCACCATCCCTGCGGTGAAGCATGGTGGTGGCAGCATCTTGCTGTGTGGATGTTTTTCAGGGGGAAATAATAGATCTGCAGAAAAGAACGGGAGAAACTCCACAAATACAGGCGTGCCAAGGTTGTAGCATCATACCCATGAAGCCTTGGGGCTGTAATCGCTGCCAAAGGTGCGTCAACAAAGTACTGAGTAAAGGGTCTGAAAAAAAACTATTTTTGCTTTGTCGTTATGGAGTATTGTGTGTAGATTGATGAGGGGGGGGACAATTTAATCCATTCCAGAATAAGGCTGTAATGTAACAAGATGTGGAAAAAGTCAAGGGGTCTGAATACTTTCGAAGGCACTGTACATACGCCAACTTCTGAATAACTATTCCGCAGGACGTACCCTACAATCATCAGACTAAAACAGGTGAAACCAGCCACTACCCTGCCCAGCATGGGAGACAGTGCCTTCTCACATGTGACCCCCCTCAGCTCTGCAACACTCTACCTGTACTCGTCCAGGAGGCAGCTTTAATCTCTTCAAATCAAATCAAATGTATTTATATAGCCCTTCGTACATCAGCTGAAATCTCAAAGTGCTGTAGAGAAACCCAGCCTAAAACCCCAAACAGCAAGCAATGCAGGTGTAGAAGCACGATGGCTAGGAAAAACTCCCTAGAAAGGCCAAAACCTAGGAAGAAACCTAGAAAGGAACCAGGCTATGAGGGGTGGCCAGTCCTCTTCTGGCTGTGCTGGGTGGAGATCTCTTCACTTTAAAACACAACACCTATTCAAGCTTTTTTAAATGTTTAATGGCTTAATCTGCTTAAAGTCCATCTGCAACATTAGCAGGTAATGTCTTGACGTATTGTGATTGTTTTTTTGTTTTGCTTTCTAACTTTAATCCGCAATGAACGTGGGAAATGTGCTATGCAAATGATATATGTATTATTATTATTATTATTATTGACAGAAAGAGAGCACCACAGCAGGCAGCTAACAGCTGTCGTTTAGGAGACGGTAGACCAAAGTCCTGGTGGCAAAACCTCTTACTGCTCAACTGTACATACGGTAGTGAGAGCTAGTCCATTAACGTACATGATCACTTGTAAAAGCACATTTTGTACTTTCACAAAACGACTGTCATTTACAAGAAGGTAAGCACTGCAGGCATCTCAGAGAAGTACAGATTGTGAAGACAGGGTCACCTCGGAAAGATCAAAATGCTTTGAAATAGAAAGTAGACAGAGGTTCATTGATTCGGTATTACCTGATTCAGCATGCTGAGAAAGCCAGGTTCATTGATTCAGTATTACCTGATTCAGTATGCTGAGAAAGCGAGGTTCATTGATTCACTACTACCTGATTCAGCATGCTGAGAAAGCGAGGTTCATTGATTCACTACTACCTGATTCAGCATGCTGAGAAAGCGAGGTTCATTGATCCAGCATGCTGAGAAAGCCAGGCTCATTGATTCACTACAGATAATTCCACAACAGACAATACAATAGACTCAATAGAGGTCTTGGAGGTGGAATACTGTCTGGAGATGGTGGAGGCATCTAATTATAAAGAGGCTGAAAGAGCTAAACGTTATTAACCTGGTCCCAGATCTGTGCTCTATGCAACTCCACGTTCAAGCCACAATGAGTGACAAGTAGGTTTGACACGACAACACAAACAGACCAACACTCAGGCTAATACTTTAATAATTGAACAATTGTACAAACATGTTTCTATAGGATTTTGTTAAAGAGGTAAATACTTTTCATTACAAACTTCTGTATATGTGAAATCAACACTCTATTTCATTACTGGACCACAAGTTAAATGTTGAACTTGAGGTTTGTGTCATAAATTACAATTATGCTTCTACATCGGCATTGCTTTGTCTTTGTAGTTTTAGGCTGGATAAGCACATTGTGACAACTGGAGATGTAAAAAAGGGCTCATCGTGTGTCTATTGTTGTACGTGTCAGCAAGATTATGTTGATGTTTTCAACTTTGGATAAAAAAAAAAAAAGAACATGGTTTTTGTTTTTCTTCATTTTTGTGTGTAATTACTTCCTTTAATGGATCCAAATCCACCACGAAGCAGTAACATCCAGCTTTACGGTTGACATCATAATGGTGAGAAAACATCAAACGGTGACTGCGTGCCAAATGGAACCCTGCAGAGCACTACTTTAGACCAGAGCCCTGTGGGCTATTGACTTCACTAGTCCCACTAATTACTAGCTTAAAAGCCTACCTGCTGTTGAAGCCATTCGCTTCTCTGTGTGAGGGTGCTCCCATCCCAGTGGTTTAAACATGCTCTTATCTGCAAGAGATAGTTCCCCATTTCCATATTGGTTTGGTGGAACTCCAAGCCTCAAGTCACTGTGACATTTCGGCAGTCATGTCATATTTGAAAACAGATTTCGTCATATCATCTCGGTTAAAGAGATTGAACAGGATCTTAAGCATTTTCAAATTCTTAACATATATGAATTGCAGGATTTTTTAATAGATGTAAAAGTCCCCTAAACTGCGTGGTTCTGGTACCGGTTCCGACTGACATTTTAGTGTCTAAATCGGTCTGTGAACACCGTAGATGGAAATGGCTTGCATTGAGCGGTAGTCCTGATTCTCACGGACACAGGAGTATGTCTCCTCTGCCTGTGTGAAGCAGGAAGTGAAATATGACACCACTTGATGCTGGGATGTCCCTCAGAGATCGATTTATAGCCAGTAATCAAAACACACTTATTTGTCGTAGAAGGACAAGATTAATATGAAAGGCAAGTTCCTACGAGTTCAGGAAGCCATGCTAGAGCTCTGTGAGACATTCACAGCGATGGGGGCAGACGTTTTGATCAAAATATGCAAATCTTCTCTAACACTAAATATTTAAATATGTATTTTACAGTTATAAGGAGGGTGAAATATTATAGTCAGTCCTTTTATAAATTGATTATACTATATTTAGAAAAAAATGTCATTTCAAGCCTGATTCATACATTTTTGTTGATTCGGAAATACATCGTAAAATACTTCATCTTTTCATCCTATTTGTCCTGTGTACTTGTGTCCTCAAAAGTGATTACACCTCCGCAATTTATAACCATTTTTACCTGGAAGGTGAGATTTTAACCTTGGAGTACGCAGTATTACTAGTTATTGTGTATGGCCCTTTTAGGATAAATCCTGACTTCTGGGGATTACGTAGATTACAATGATTTACAGTTAAGAGGGTTTAAATAACACATAAACCATGAAGACTCATCCATACATACAGTAGAGGGATGTTTTAAACCATACAGACATCCATACATACAGTAGAGGGATGTTTTAAACCATACAGACATCCATACATACAGTAGAGGGATGTTTTAAACCATACAGACATCCATACATACAGTAGAGGGATGTTTTAAACCATACAGACATCCATACATACAGTAGAGGGATGTTTTAAACCATACAGACATCCATACATACAGTAGAGGGATGTTTTAAACCATACAGACATTCATACAGTAAATTTAAAAAATTTGATTTTGTGTACATTCAGTAGAAATAAGCCATACTACAATAGACTTAATGACAAAATTGATTGAAGGATAAATACTGTATATTATTAAACACAAGAAATGCATTTGCAAGAGGTGCACAAGGTGTGGAGGGATGTTTTAAACCATAAAGACATTCATACATACAGTAGAGGTATGTTTTAAACACTGAGAAAAACCCCAAGCCAGCAGTAAACACAAAAAGACAATTTGTTTGAGGTTTTAGAGAACAGTCACCATATAGTAACCTCACCTTAAGAAACAACAGGAGTGAAGCCTGGGCATCCAAGACCATCCTATAGTATTACACAGGGTTCATTGTAACCAGGCTCCAGATGGCTCTGTGCTTCAGTCAACTCCTGTCTCCAGGTTGTTCCATCAGTGTCACGCCAACCATGAATGGCACAACAAAGCTGTGTGGTAATGAATGAAGAGTTGTCTCAAGCACACACTTTACAGACCTGTTGAACAGACTCCTTTCAGCCAGCGAACAACATCAAACCATATTTATAATCAAATCAGTGACTTCAACGCTTCACTCTTTCCAGCGTCAAACACACTTTATTGTAAATTCAGAAAGGGGCAAAGCATGGAAAACAAACGGAGAACATAATACAGTGAGTCCACATGAGGCCACGACTAAACAAATAAAAAACAGGTGAACGTCAGTTCTTCCATTGTGGAAGAAGCTGGAGACGTTTTGACAGACACTTCTCTCTCTCTGTAGTCCTGTGAATTAGAAGAAGTGGTGTAAAATAACACAATAAACACGGAGAGAAAACAAAAGCTTCACGTTAAGGCACTCCTTGTGTATGTGCCCCATGCTCTCTTTACTCCATCACACACACACACACACACACACACACACACACACACACACACACACACACACACACACACACACACACACACACACACACACACACACACACACACACACACACACTCCTCATCACGTCAACTGTCAATCATTGATAGCAAAATAAGCATAAACAATGATCAGTACAGTAAGGCTTGTGGGGTTGATTCCCAAACGGGCCACATATACTGCAGATGTGCCACTATGTAACTGTAGGTGCCTTTGGATTAAAGCATCTACTAAATGACCATATTATTGTACATTATTAGATGTTGGGTGTGGGACAGACAGAGCCCAGGGTTCTACTGGGACAGACAGAGCCCAGGGTTCTACTGGGACAGACAGGGCCCAGGGTTCTACTGGGACAGACAGAGCCCAGGGTTCTACTGGGACAGACAGAGCCCAGGGTTCTACTGGGACAGACAGAGCCCAGGGTTCTACTGGGACAGACAGAGCCCAGGGTTCTACTGGGACAGACGCCAGCCCAGGGTTCTACTATGTAACCAAGGGGATGTGGAACTCGGCGCTGTCGAAGAGCAGGGGTCTCCTGGGTGGAGTGGGGTCCTTGTCAGCCTTGTGTAAGAGCTTGAACAGTCCTGTACCGATGTTCATGGGGATTCCCATGATGATGCATTCTGATACACCTGGAACCAGAGGAGACAGAGAGACATTCAGATATACCTGGAACCAGAGGAGACAAGGACATTCAGATACACCTGGAACCAGAGGAGACAGAGACATTCAGATACACCTGGAACCAGAGGAGACAGAGAGACATTCTGATACACCTGGAACCAGAGGAGACAGAGAGACATTCTGATACACCTGGAACCAGAGGAGACAGAGACATTCTGATACACCTGGAACCAGAGGAGACAGAGACATTCAGATACACCTGGAACCAGAGGAGACAGAGACATTCAGATACACCTGGAACCAGAGGAGACAGAGACATTCAGATACACCTGGAACCAGGAGACAGAGACATTCAGATACACCTGGGAACAGAGGAGACAGAGAGACATTCTGATACACCTGGAACCAGAGGAGACAGAGACATTCAGATACACCTGGAACCAGAGGAGATAGAGACATTCAGATATACCTGGAACCAGAGGAGACAGAGACATTCTGATACACCTGGAACCAGAGGAGACAGAGACATTCAGATACACCTGGAACCAGAGGAGACAGAGACATTCAGATATACCTGGAACCAGAGGAGACAGAGACATTCAGATACACCTGGAACCAGAGGAGACAGAGACATTCAGATACACCTGGAACCAGAGGAGACAGACATTCAGATACACCTGGAACCAGAGGAGACAGAGACATTCTGATACACCTGGAACCAGAGGAGACAGAGACATTCAGATACACCTGGAACCAGAGGAGACAGAGACATTCAGATATACCTGGAACCAGAGGAGACAGAGACATTCAGATACACCTGGAACCAGAGGAGACAGAGACATTCTGATACACCTGGAACCAGAGGAGACAGAGACATTCAGATACACCTGGAACCAGAGGAGACAGAGACATTCAGATACACCTGGGAACAGAGGAGACAGAGAGACATTCTGATACACCTGGAACCAGAGGAGACAGAGACATTCAGATACACCTGGAACCAGAGGAGACAGAGACATTCAGATATACCTGGAACCAGAGGAGACAGAGACATTCAGATACACCTGGAACCAGAGGAGACAGAGACATTCTGATACACCTGGAACCAGAGGAGACAGAGACATTCAGATACACCTGGAACCAGAGGAGACAGAGAGACATTCAGATACACCTGGAACCAGAGGAGACAGAGACATTCAGGTACACCTGGAACCAGAGGAGACAGAGAGACATTCTGATACACCTGGAACCAGAGGAGACAGAGAGACATTCTGATACACCTGGAACCAGAGGAGACAGAGACATTCTGATACACCTGGAACCAGAGGATACAGAGAGACATTCAGATACACCTGGAACCAGAGGAGACAGAGACATTCTGATACACCTGGAACCAGAGGAGACAGAGAGACATTCAGATACACCTGGAACCAGAGGAGACAGAGAGACATTCTGATACACCTGGAACCAGAGGAGACAGAGAGACATTCTGATACACCTGGAACCAGAGGAGACAGAGACATTCAGATACACCTGGAACCAGAGGAGACAGAGAGACATTCAGATATACCTGGAACCAGAGGAGACACAGACATTCAGATACACCTGGAACCAGAGGAGACACAGACATTCAGATACACCTGGAACCAGAGGAGACACAGACATTCAGATACACCTGGAACCAGAGGAGACAGAGACATTCAGATACACCTGGAACCAGAGGAGACAGAGACATTCAGATACACCTGGAACCAGAGGAGACAGAGAGACATTCTGATACACCTGGAACCAGAGGAGACAGAGAGACATTCTGATACACCTGGAACCAGAGGAGACAGAGACATTCTGATACACCTGGAACCAGAGGATACAGAGAGACATTCAGATACACCTGGAACCAGAGGAGACAGAGACATTCTGATACACCTGGAACCAGAGGAGACAGAGACATTCAGATACACCTGGAACCAGAGGAGACAGAGAGACATTCAGATACACCTGGAACCAGAGGAGACAGAGAGACATTCTGATACACCTGGAACCAGAGGAGACAGAGACATTCAGATACACCTGGAACCAGAGGAGACAGAGAGACATTCAGATACACCTGGAACCAGAGGAGACACAGACATTCAGATACACCTGGAACCAGAGGAGACACAGACATTCAGATACACCTGGAACCAGAGGAGACAGAGACATTCAGATACATCTGGAACCAGAGGAGACACAGACATTCAGATACACCTGGAACCAGTGGAGACACAGACATTCAGATACACCTGGAACCAGAGGAGACAGAGAGACATTCAGATACACCTGGAACCAGGAGACAGAGAGACATTCAGATACACCTGGAACCAGAGGAGACAGAGAGACATTCAGATACACCTGGAACCAGAGGAGACAGACATTCAGATACACCTGGAACCAGAGGAGACAGACATTCAGATACACCTGGAACCAGAGGAGACAGAGAGACATTCAGATACACCTGGAACCAGAGGAGACACAGACATTCAGATACACCTGGAACCAGAGAGATTGAGCTCAATCAGCCGTGTCTGGGATTTCTTTCTCAATGGCTGGGAATCCGCCCTCTCTTCCGTCTCCTCCCCATTCATCTGTAGTGAAAACACCTGACAGGTCGCTCGTTAGTTATTTCAGATCAGTGCAGTGAATGAGAGAAGTCGTGGAAAGGACAGATGTTTTTTAGACAACAAAAAGCCATTGTAATTCTTTGTTATCAAGTAGCTGTATTTCTGTAATTCTGCTATAGAAAGAGGAAGACCGAGAACTCACCACAGACCGAGTCCTTCTGACCAAAGTACGCAGCATCAAAGAGATGGTCGGCAGTTTTCTCAAAGGACGCCAGCATCAACACGCTCTCCTTCATCTTAGCCAGGCCAAACCTGGTGATACCTAGGATCTCACCCTATGGATGGCAAATACATTATCCTATTGCATAACCCTATACATTATCCCATTACATTATCATATTGCATAACCATGTCGCATTATGCTACCGCGTTATCTTATCGCATTATCCCATTACATTATCCTGTTTCATATCACTATTACATTATCCTATCACATTATCCAATTACACAACCCTACTCAATAATCATATCACACAATCTTATTACATTATCATATTGCAAAAACCCTACTACATGATCCTATTGCATATCCATATTACATTATCATATTGCATAACCCTATTTCTTAAAACCCATTACATATTTTATTATACATACTGTATCCTATCACATACAGAGATTTTGTTTTATTAAACAAAATATTTTTAATTGTATAAGCAATTGTATAAGTAAAAAAAATATACTGAACAAAAATATACACGCAACATGTAAAGTGTTGGTCCCATGTTTCATGAGCTGAACTAGAAGAGCCCCAACATTTTCCATACGCACAAAAAGCATATTTCTCTCAAGTTTTGTGCACAAATTTGTTTACATCCCTGTTAGTGAGCATTTCTGCCTTGCCCAGAAATCTTGCTTGTTTGTTATTGACCAAATACTTATTTTCCACCATAATTTGCAAATAAATTCATAAAAAAATCCTACAATGTGATTTTCTGGATTTTTTTTCTCTCATTTTGTCTGTCATAGTTGAAGTGTACCTATGATGAGAATTACAGGCCTCATCTTTTTAAGTGGGAGAACTTGCAATTGGTGGCTGACTAAACACTTTTTTGCCCCACTGTATGTAAACTTCCGACTTCAACTGTATAAAATATAGTTTGATTTGTTTAACACTTTTTTGGTTACTAGATGATTCCATATGTGTTATTTAATAGTTTTGATGTCTTCACTATTATTCTACAATATAGAAACTAGTAAAAAGAAAAGAAAAAGCCTTCAATGAGTAGGTGTACAAACAATGTTTTTTAGTGTTTTTAATATATATATATATATTTGTTTTTTGTCCCCAATTTTGTGGTATCCAATTGGTAGCTACAGTCTTGTCCCATCCCCCCGAAACACGACCCCGCCAAGCCGCACTGCTTCTTGACACAATGCCCGCTTAACCCGGAAGCCAGCCGCACCAATGTGTCGGAGGAAACACCGTACACCTGGCGACCGTGTCAGCGTGCACTGCACCCGGCCCGCCACAGGAGTCGTTAGAGAGCGATGGGACAAGGACATCCCTGCCAGCCAAACCCTCCCCTAACCCGGACGACGCTGGGCCAAACCCTCCCCTAACCCGGACGACGCTGGGCCAAACCCTCCCCTAACCCGGACGACGCTGGGCCAAACCCTCTCCTAACCAGGACGACGCTGGGACAAACCCTCTCCTAACCCGGACGACGCTGGGCCAAACCCTCCCCTAACCCGGACGACGCTGGGCCAAACCCTCCCCTAACCCGGACGACGCTGGGACAAACCCTCTCCTAACCAGGACGACGCTGGGCCAAACCCTCCCCCTAACCAGGACGACGCTGGACCAAACCCTCCCCTAATGACGCTGGGCCAAACCCTCCCCTAACCCGGACGACGCTGGGTCAAACCCTCCCCTAACCCGGACGACGCTGGGCCAAACCCTCCCCTAACCCGGACGACGCTGGGCCAAACCCTCCCCTAACCTGGACGACGCTGGGCCAAACCCTCCCCTAACCCGGACGACGCTGGGACAAACCCTCCCCTAACCAGGACGACGCTGGGCCAAACCCTCTCCTAACCAGGACGACGCTGGGCCAAACCCTCCCCCTAACCAGGACGACGCTGGACCAAACCCTCCCCTAACCAGGACGACGCTGGACCAAACCCTCCCCTAATGACGCTGGGCCAAACCCTCTCCTAACCCGGACGATGCTGGGACAAACCCTCCCCTAACCCGGACGACGCTGGGACAAACCCTCCCCTAACCCAGACGACGCTGGGACAAACCCTCCCCTAACCCAGACGACGCTGGGCCAAACCCTCTCCTAACCCGGACGACGCTGGGCCAAACCCTCCCCTAACCCGGACGACACTGGGCCAAACCCTCCCCTAACCCGGACGACGCTGGACCAAACCCTCCCCTAACCAGGACGACGCTGGACCAAACCCTCCCCTAACCCGGACGACGCTGGGCCAAACCCTCCCCTAACCAGGACGACGCTGGGCCAAACCCTCCCCTAACCAGGACGACGCTGGGCCAAACCCTCCCCTAACCAGGACGACGCTGGACCAAACCCTCCCCTAACCAGGACGACGCTGGACCAAACCCTCCCCTAACCAGGACGACGCTGGGCCAAACCCTCCCCTAACCAGGACGACGCTGGACCAAACCCTCCCCTAACCAGGACGACGCTGGACCAAACCCTCCCCTAACCAGGACGACGCTGGACCAAACCCTCCCCTAATGACGCTGGGCCAAACCCTCCCCTAACCCAGACGACGCTGGGACAAACCCTCCCCTAACCCGGACGACGCTGGGCCAAACCCTCCCCTAACCCGGACGACGCTGGGACAAACCCTCTCCTAACCCGGACGACGCTGGGCCAATTGTGCGCCGCCTCATGGGTCTCCCGGTCACGGCCGGCTGCGACACAGCCTGGAATCGAACCAGGATTTGTAATGACACGGCTAGCACTGCGATGCAGTGCCTTAGACCGCTGTGCCACTCAGGAGGCAGGTGTCCAAACTTTTGACTGGTACTGTATTTCAATGGAAAACATATGTAAAATATGACATTAGCTGAGAGTAGGCCTGCACAGGTTAGCAAAATTTCGGGGAACTTTCTATAAACTCCCAGTTTTTCCAGAAATCCTGGTTGCATGATTCCGGATTTCCTACTTATTACGGGAATCCTCTAACCAGGATTTCGGGAAAACCAGGGAATTTATTGAAAGTTGCAGGAATTTTGCAACCCTGCTGCATCTAAACTGCAAACAGAGCACCTCATCTGTCATCACAAAACAAACTTTAAAAACAAAACCTCACTCAATATTATTCGTCTTTGAATAAAACCTTCTCCATCTTTTCACCGACCTTATAGGACATGAGGTCTGCCAGGAGCATGACGTGTCGCCTGTCGATGCTCATACCGTGGTTCACCATGGTGTACTGTATCTCATTGATGATGGTGGACCTAGCAGCCTCGATACCAAGCGTCTTCTCAACCTGCGAAACAGAGAGACAATCAGTTGCTTCTGTTTAGA
This sequence comes from Salvelinus alpinus, assembly GCF_045679555.1. Lineage (NCBI taxonomy): Eukaryota > Metazoa > Chordata > Actinopteri > Salmoniformes > Salmonidae > Salvelinus > Salvelinus alpinus. The sequence continues at coordinate 96,933,002 of NC_092088.1, forward strand.
TATGTTTTTTTAATTTTAAAAGGAGAATAGAATTCCAAACTGATGTTTGTATGATTGATTAAATGGTAGGATAGGAAGAGCAGCTGGGAGACAGAGCAGAGGGAACAGAAATGCGTAAGCCTCATGCTGGGATCAGACTGGGATCCACGCCGCGGGGACAGTAGATAGTTCTGGAGGAGAGAACAGTCCGTTGGATCTCGGCACAGAGACATTGGGGTCTTCAATCCATTCATTTAATTAACAACGTGTCCTCTTTTACAACAACAGTTGGTTCTCGGCATTGAGGTCTTCAATCCATTCATTTAATTAACAAAGTGTCCTCTTTTACAACAACAGTTGTCATTGAGAGAATTGGTTCAGGCCAATCAATCAGACGATCATTTGAAATTCGATCAATAAATGGGACGATAATATGTTGCTGTTTGTTTTTGGAAGAGGGGCTGCTACAGTCTAGTTACCTCATAGGTGTTGTTTGAGGTGGTCCTGTTGCCGTTGACACCGTGGGTTGCCATGACGCTGCGTAGGTTGTCTCCCTCAACCAGCAGCTTGTACTTGTTCTTGCCGGTCTGCTCGTCGATGTGAATGACAGCTCTGGACACCTCAGGGATACCCTGTACCACCACCTAGTAACACCACAGAGACAGGGAGAGAAGAGAGAGGGAGGAGAGAGGGGACAGAGACAGAAGGGACAGAGAGTGGGGAGAGAAGAGAGAGGGAGGAGAGAGGGGACAGAGACAGAAGGGACAGAGAGAGTGGAGAGAAGAGAGAGGGGACAGAGAGAGAAGAGAGAGGGGACAGAGAGGGGGAGGAAAGGAGACAGAGAGGGGGAGGAAAGGAGAGAGGAGACAGAGAGGGGGAGGAAAGGAGAGAGGAGACAGAGAGGGGGAGGAAAGGAGAGAAGAGACAGAGAGGGGGAGGAAAGGAGAGAGGGGAAAGAGGAGACAGAGAGGGGGAGGAAAGGAGATAGGGGAAAGAGGAGACAGAGAGGGGGAGGAAAGGAGATAGGGGAGAGAGGAGACAGAGAGGGGGAGGAAAGGAGAGAGGGGAGAGAGGAGACAGAGAGGGGGAGGAAAGGAGAGAGGAGACAGAGAGGGGGGAGAGAGGAGACAGAGAGGGGGAGGAAAGGAGATAAGACAGAGAGGGGGAGGAAAAGAAAGATGGGACACACTATAATGAACTGTACAGAGGTCTTGGCAGCATTACCCGCCCGGTGAATTCTATGCATTTCTAATCATAAAGCCCCTGTTGATATCATGAAAGAAACAATTCACTAAAATAATCCATGGTGAGACCTGCCTGAAGACTAACACAATATTAACATGTTTAGTTCAATACGTTAGACCAGAGCCACAGTCAAAAGTGGTGCACTATATATAGGGAATATGGGCCCTGGTCAAAAGTAGTGCACTATATATAGGGAATATGGGCCCTGGTCAAAAGTAGGGTGCTGAATAGGGTGCCATTTGGGACGCAGCGTTACTCTTACCTTGGGCAGGTTATCCTTTAGAGACTGGAGGACGTAGTACATGGAGCTCTTGCTGTTTTCCCTGGGAGATACACAGACCACTGCCTCCCCGTGTACAGCTATGTCTCCAGGCTTCACTCTCAGCTTAGACATGCAGATAGAGTAGCGGACTGTCTCTGCATTTACCTGCGGAGAGAGAGACAGACAGAAATAGATAGAGAGTCAGAGAACGAGAGAGCAGAGAGCAGAGAGAGAATGCAGAGAGAGAACGAGAGAGCAGAGAGAAAGAGAGAGCAGAGAGAAAGAGAGAGCAGAGAGAGCAGAGAGAAAGAGAGAGCAGAGAGAGCAGAGAGAATGCAGAGAGAGAAAGAGACAGAGACAGAGACAGAGAGAATGCAGAGATAGAGAGAAAGAGACAGAGAGAATGCAGAGAGAGAGAGCAGAGACAGAGAGAGAGAGCAGAGAGAGACAGAGAGAGACATGCAGAGAGAGAGCAGAGAGAGAAAGAGACAGTTGAACAGTCAAACATCTCAGGCTTCTCTACAGTGAGTTGGGATGGATGGAACTACGGGCCGACCTGCCTGATTACTAGTTTAGTCAGGCAGGTCACGCTACAGTATAAAACAGCCCTTTCATTTAAAACCCATCGTTTAAAGAACAATCCAATGCTCAATTAGTGTGAAGAAAAGCTCTGCTCTCTGTGGAGCTGCATCCTTCTACTCGTCAAACTGACAAAGAAACAACTGTCTGACTTCCTGTCTAAACTGTCTGTCCGACTTCCTGTCTAAACTGACAAAGTCAGACCTGGGACAAAACAGACTAAGAAACCTTTTCCTCTAAAATGTCACCTGATAAAGATCAAAGGCAGGTGTCCTGAAACCAAAACAGTTTATTTCCTTCCATCCCTCCCAGTAGTTCACACCAATACACATAGAATTGATAAAATAGGCATATAGAAATAATGAATATAGTCACTAGAATGAATAATCACATAGAATTAGAATAAATATACACTACATGACCAAAAGTATGTGGACAGCTGCCCGTCCAACATCTCATTTAAAAAATCATAGGCATTAATATGGAGTTGTTCCCCCTTTGCTGCTATAACAGCCTCCACTCTTCTGGGAAGGCTTTCCACTAGATGTTGGAACATTGCTGCGGGGACTTGCTTCCATTTAGTCACAAGAGCATTAGTGAGTTGAGGCACTGATGTTGGGTGATAAGGTTTGGCTCACAGTCGGCGTTCTAATTTATCCCAAAGGTTTTTGATGGGGTTGAGGTCAGGGCTCTGTGCAGACCAGTCAAGTTCTTCCACACCAATCGCGACAAACCATTTCTGTATGGATCTCGCTTCGTGCACGGGGGCATTGTCACGCTGAAACAGGAATAGGCCTTCACCAAACTGTTGCCACAAAGTTGGAAGCACAGAATTGTCTAGAATGTTGTTGTATGCTGTACCATTAAGATTTCCCTTCACTGGAACTAAGGGGCCTGAACCATGAAAAACAGCTCCAGACCATTATTCCTCCTCCACCAAACTTTACAGTTGGCACTATGCATTAGGGCAGGTAGCGTTGTCCTGGCATCCGCCAAACCCAGATTAATCTGTTGGACTGCCAGATGGTGAAGCGTGATTCATCACTCCAGAGAACGCATTTCCACTGCTACTGATTCCAATGTTGGCGAGCTTTACACCACTTCAGCCAACGCTTGTTATTGCGCATGGTGATCTTAGGCTCGGAAACCCATTTCATGAAGCTCCCGACGAACAGTTATTGTGCTGACGTTGCTTCCAGTGGCAGTTTGGAACTCGGTAGTGATTGTTTATCAAAGAAATTTGATAAACTGACTTGTTGGAAACGTGGCATCCTATGACAGTGCCACGTTGAAAGTCACTGAGCTCTTCAGTAAGCCAATGTTTGTCTATGGAGATTGCATGTGCTCGATTTTATACCCGTCAGCAACGGGTGTGGCTGAAATAGCCAAATCCAATCATTTGAAGGGGTGTCCACATACTTTTGTAATATAGTGTAGTCAATAGAATGCCTAGAATAGTCATATAGAATTAGAATGCCTAGAATAGTCATATAGAATTAGAATGCCTAGAATAGTCATATAGAATTAGAATGCCTAGAATAGTCATATAGAATTAGAATGCCTAGAATAGTCATATAGAATTAGAATGCCTAGAATAGTCATATAGAATTAGAATGCCTAGAATAGTCATATAGAATTAGAATGCCTAGAAAAGTCATATAGAATTAGAATGACTAGAATAGTCATATAGAATTAGAATGAATAAAAATAGTAATGAAAAATAAGGAATAGACTATCATAGAATAATATAGCAATAGAATGAATAGAACAGTCATAGAATGACTAGAACAGTGTCTGTATTTCTATGTTGGTACCTCTAGTCGTAGCAGTCTGATCCTCTCCAGTGACAGCTTGACCAGAATGAAACAGTCGTCTGGCAGAAACACCTCTTCAATGTACTCTGAAATCTGTCAGGGAAAGAGTCCGATATGTATTCAATCACGGCAAACATAGATGTTCTGTTGTCATGGCAAAACGGCGTTATTTTATTTTCAAGTACACAGTAAGTATACAGTAAACAGTGTGTTTTGCAGTAGCCAGTATTTCAAACCGAGTGTTATGTGTTGTGTATTTGAAATGACAGGGTTGTTTTTGGTGACATCTCTGCTAGATTATTATAGTCTAAATGCCATCATAATAGTTACATTAAACTTTGAAAAGGCAGGGGAAATAAGATTATTATTTGTAACTATAAAAAGCAATCAAACGTTCAAACTTTCAATACTAATCCTTGAATGGTGAATAATGAACAGACATCATGTGAGGTGAGAGATAGTGCTCAGTATTCAAGTCAGCTAGCGGAGCTCAGGCTAAAGGCCAGCTAGCGGAGCTCAGGCTACAGGCCAGCTAGCGGAGCTCAGGCTAAAGGCCAGCAAGCGGAGCTCAGGCTAAAGGCCAGCTAGCGGAGCTCAGGCTAAAGGCCAGCTAGCGGAGCTCAGGCTAAAGGCCAGCTAGCGGAGCTCAGGCTAAAGGCCAGCTAGCGGAGCTCAGGCTAAAGGCCAGCTAGCGGAGCTCAGGCTACAGGCCAGCTAGCGGAGCTCAGGCTAAAGGCCAGCTAGCGGAGCTCAGGCTATAGGCCAGCTAGCGGAGTTCAGGCTAAAGGCCAGCTAGCGGAGCTCAGGCTAAAGGCCAGCAAGCGGAGCTCAGGCTAAAGGCCAGCTAGCGGAGCTCAGGCTACAGGCCAGCTAGCGGAGTTCAGGCTAAAGGCCAGCTAGCGGAGCTCAGGCTAAAGGCCAGCTAGCGGAGCTCAGGCTATAGGCCAGCTAGCGGAGTTCAGGCTAAAGGCCAGCTAGCGGAGCTCAGGCTAAAGGCCAGCAAGCGGAGCTCAGGCTAAAGGCCAGCTAGCGGAGCTCAGGCTAAAGGCCAGCTAGCGGAGCTCAGGCTAAAGGCCAGCTAGCGGAGCTCAGGCTAAAGGCCAGCTAGTGGAGCTCAGGCTACAGGCCAGCTAGCGGAGCTGAGGCTAAAGGCCAGCTAGCGGAGCTCAGGCTACAGGCCAGCTAGCGGAGCTCAGGCTAAAGGCTAGCTAGCGGAGCTCAGGCTAAAGGCCAGCTAGCGGAGCTCAGGCTACAGGCCAGCTAGCGGAGCTCAGGCTAAAGGCTAGCTAGAGGAGCTCAGGCTAAAGGCCAGCTAGAGGAGCTCAGGCTAAAGGCCAGCTAGCGGAGCTCAGGCTAAAGGCCAGCTAGCGGAGCTCAGGCTAAAGGCCAGCTAGCGGAGCTCAGGCTAAAGGCCAGCTAGAGGAGCTCAGGCTAAAGGCCAGCTAGAGGAGCTCAGGCTACAGGCCAGCTAGAGGAGCTCAGGCTACAGGCCAGCTAGCGGAGCTCAGGCTACAGGCCAGCTAGCGGAGCTCAGGCTAAAGGCCAGCTAGAGTAGCTCAGGCTAAAGGCCAGCTAGAGTAGCTCAGGCTAAAGGCCAGCTAGCGGAGCTCAGGCTACAGGCCAGCTAGCGGAGCTCAGGCTAAAGGCCAGCTAGAGGAGCTCAGGCTAAAGGCCAGCTCGATTGTTTGTCGGATAGTTACACCAATAACTACAGAGGGAAATTCTCTTTAGAGCTCAACATCCTCCACTGAAATGACAGTTGAAACACTGATCATGTCTGTCCATGTCAGCTGAGTTAGACTTGTTGCAGCCTTGGTTTCTCTGTTACCACACGGCAAGCGGTACCGGAGCACCAAGTCTAGGTCCAAGAGGCTTCTAAACAGCTTCTACCCCCCAAGCTATCAGACTCCTGAACATCTAATCAAATGGCTACCCAGACTATATGCATCCCCCCACTCGTCTACGCTGCTGCTACTCTGTTATTATCTATGCATAGTCACTTTAATAACTCTACCTATATGTACATATTACCTCAATTACCTCGACACCGGTGCCCCCGCACATTGACTCTGTACCGGTACCCCCTGTATATAGCCTCCACATTGACTCTGTACCGGTACCCCCTGTATATAGCCTCCACATTGACTCTGTACCGGTACCCCCTGTATATAGCCTCCACATTGACTCTGTACTGGTACCCCCTGTATATACCCCCGCTATTGTTATTTACTGCTGCTCTTTAATTATTTGTTATTCTTATCGCTTACTTTTTTCTTTAGGTATTTTCTTAAAACTGTATTGTTGGTTCAGGGCTCGTAAGTAAGCATTTCACTGTAAGGTCTACTACACCTGTTGTATTCGGCGCATGTGACAAATAGAATTTGATTTGAATGTGAGAGCCTGTCAGCATTCTATGGAACCATGGTGTGAATTATAGTGACCCATAAGCATTCTCACTTCTTACACATCATTCACATCTATCACTCCAGTATTAATGCTAATTCACATCTATCACTCCAGTATTAATGCTAATTCACATCTATCACTCCAGTATTAATGCTAATTCACATCTATCACTCCAGTATTAATGCTAATTCACATCTATCACTCCAGTATTAATGCTAATTCACATCTATCACTCCAGTATTAATGCTAAGTTGTCATTATTTTCACCTCTATGGTCTATTTATTGCCTTACCTCCCACCTCTTCTACATTTGCACACACTGTAGATAGATTTTTTTATATTTTTCTTTTCTTTTGTGTTATTGACTGTACGTTTGTTTGTGTAACTCTGTTGTTTGTGTCGCATTGCTGTGCTTTATCTTGTCCAGGTCGCAGTTGTAAATGAGAACATGTTCTCAACTGGCCTACCTGGTGAAATAAAAAATAATCTAAAAATGTAGTATTGAACTGTAGTGCTGAGCATGATGACAGAATCACACACGTATTCCAAACAGCACAACGCACAGCAACCTGCGGAGCGGGAATCATTCCACCGTGTGACTCATGTTGTGGAGAAAAGGGGACATTACAGTGGTGACAGATTGTACCTGTAGAGTAGTTATAAGACATGTTGAATAGCGAGCTACCTCTCCCAGAAGGGTCTTTTCAATCCTCCCTTTCACCAGTCGGCCAAAGTCTGCATCGTCGTCAACATCCAAGTGAGCGCTGATTATAGGTGTGCTGATGGGAACACAGAAGAAGCCTCTTAAAGGGTTGTGTCATTGTGAATAGAGTGGCATTTAAAATGGAGGGGTACTGCTCATTGTTTGGCGAAGCAACTGGCTTGAGATTCAGCCTCTCTCTCTCTGAATCTCTCTCCCTCCCTCTTTCTTCTTCTCCCTCCCTCCCTATCTCTCTCTTGCTGAATCTCTCTCCCTCCCTCCCTCTGAATCTCCCTCCCTCCCTCTGAATCTCCCTCCCTCCCTCTGAATCTCCCTCCCTCTGAATCTCCCTCCCTCTGAATCTCCCTCCCTCTGAATCTCTCTCCCTCCCTCCCTCTGAATCTCTCTCCCTCCCTCCCTCTGAATCTCCCTCCCTCCCTCTGAATCTCTCTCCCTCCCTCTGAATCTCCCTCCCTCCCTCTGAATCTCCCTCCCTCCCTCTGAATCTCCCTCCCTCCCTCTGAATCTCCCTCCCTCCCTCTGAATCTCCCTCCCTCCCTCTGAATCTCCCTCCCTCTGAATCTCCCTCCCTCTGAATCTCTCTCCCTCCCTCCCTCTCTCTCTCCCTCCCTCCCTCTGAATCTCCCTCCCTCCCTCTGAATCTCTCTCCCTCCCTCTGAATCTCCCTCCCTCCCTCTGAATCTCCCTCCCTCCCTCTGAATCTCCCTCCCTCCCTCTGAATCTCCCTCCCTCCCTCTGAATCTCCCTCCCTCTGAATCTCCCTCCCTCTGAATCTCCCTCCCTCTGAATCTCTCTCCCTCTGAATCTCTCTCCCTCTGAATCTCTCTCCCTCTGAATCTCTCTCCCTCTGAATCTCTCTCCCTCCCGCTCTCTCTCTCTCCCGCTCTCTCTCTCTCCCGCTCTCTCTCTCTCCCGCTCTCCCTCCGTTCCTAATGTGTATTCATTCCTTCTCCAGGATTCTCTCCGGGCCGTGTGATTAGGACACGGAGCAGAATAACTACCGGCTGACGGGGGAAACATCACAGCTGGGCACTGTGATTGGAAGAACCTTCTTGGCTGTCTAGTCATGTAGAAGCAGACACCAATCAGAGCTAATGGAACACGGCGCCCGGCGCTCCGCTCTGAAGGACCCCGGCTGGGTCCAAACAGCACCCTATTCCCTATACAGGGCTCTGGTCAAAAGTAGTGCACTATGTAGGGAATAGGATGCCATTTGGGATTCAGCCGTATTCCCGTTCAGTCAGGGAGACAAGGAAGTAGTTGGACGAAAACTATTTATCTTTCAGTTTTTAGGTTTTATGCTTCAGGGTGAAATTGATTGAATGTGAACTTCTCCTAGTAACTTGTAACAATGAGCAAGCCTTCATGATCCTTCTACTATAATAGTCTGGAGAGAAAAGCGAGAGGATTAAGAGAGACTTCTCTCCAAGTCCAGCTCTGACTCACGTCTGATGTTGACTGACCATCCTAAACCAGGTCCATCTGGACCGGGAAGCCAGTTCCACTGCTGATTCTCATTCTTCCTCTCTAATCAAATACTGATTTATACTTGGGACACCGGGCGGGTACAATTAATGATCCTTCAGAACAGCAAACCAGCAGTACTCTGGACCTCCAGGCTCGGATCTGGATCCTCCTGTCCTAAAGCCATTTAAAAAAGGAGCTTAATAAGGGCTTTGACCCCTGACCCACCTGATGTTCTTGGAGGCGTTGATGATCTCCTTGATGCGTGGGACCCCCAGGGTGATGTTCATGGAGGCCACCCCAGCAAAGTGGAAGGTTTTCAGGGTCATCTGGGTGCCAGGCTCCCCAATGCTCTGGGCACACAGGGCCCCTACGGCTGAGCCCGGCTCCATCTGAGCTCTGGGGACACAGACATGTAGGATGAATGGGTAAAGTGTTACCTACCGGGGGTTCAAACCTGGGTTGACCCGCTTAGCTAAAGGACTAAGCATTAGCTTGGGGGAGCTAACACAAGTCTTCAGACAGATAGGATTGAGACATAGGATCAAAGGGCATAGTGTGTCCTACGGGGGTGTTCAACACAAGTCTCCCAAGATTCTCCTAGGCATTAGCTTGGGGATCGAACACAAGTCTTCCAAGTCTCAAGCCAGGTTACTTATCACTCCATTAACACAACCATCTATGAGCAGTGACCCCCACAGACACAACCATCTGTGAGCAGTGACCCCCACAGACACAACCATCTATGAGCAGTGACCCCCACAGACACAACCATCTGTGAGCAGTGACCCCCACAGACACAACCATCTGTGAGCAGTGACCCCCACAGACACAACCATCTGTGAGCAGTGACCCCCACAGACACAACCATCTGTGAGCAGTGACCCCCACAGACACAACCATCTGTGAGCAGTGACCCCCACAGACACAACCATCTGTGAGCAGTGACCCCCCACAGACACAACCATCTGTGAGCAGTGACCCCCACAGACACAACCATCTGTGAGCAGTGACCCCCACAGACACAACCATCTGTGAGCAGTGACCCCCACAGACACAACCATCTGTGAGCAGTGACCACCACAGATACAGTACCTCATGTACTTGTCCCTGCAGGTCTCCAGAAACTTCTCTAGCTGGCTGGGAGTGATTCGATCCAACTGATACAGGACTCTGGGCTGAAACAGAGACAGACAGACAGAGACAGACAGACAGACAGAGAGCGACCGTGAGCAAGAGGATTTACACTGAGATTTACAGTTACAGGGCAAGTAGCGTTCTCCTGGCATCCGCCAAACCCAGATTCATCCGTCAGACTGCCAGATGGTGAAGCGTTATTCATCACTCCAGAGAAAATGTTTCCACTGCTCCAGAGTCCAATGGTGGAGAGCTTTACACTACCTCTGTGGTGCCATTGTGACTGTGTTAAATGTAAAGGATGAAAAGGTCTACCTCTGTGGTGCCATTGTCGTTGATGCCATATTTGTCCCTGGTCTTCTTGATTTTCTCAGATGTAGCCTTGATGAACTTCTTGATCTCCTTTGGTTGGGAGAGATAAAGGGAGAGAGAGAGAGAGAGAGACAGTGAGAGAGAGTGAGAGAGACAGTGAGAGATAAAGGGAGAGAGAGTGAGAGAGACAGTGAGAGAGTGAGAGAGACAGTGAGAGATAAAGGGAGAGAGAGTGAGAGAGACAGTGAGAGATAAAGGGAGAGAGAGTGAGAGAGACAGTGAGAGATAAAGGGAGAGAGAGTGAGAAAGTGGTTCTAAAGTGATGGATGTAATGGTTAAAAAGTGGTTCTAAAGTGATGGATGTAAAGTGGTTCTAAAGTGATGGTTGTAATGGTTCTAAAGTGGTTCTAAAGTGATGGTTGTAAAGTGGTTCTAAAGTGATGGATGCAATGGTTAAAACGTGATGTTGTAATGGTTAAAAAGTGGTTCTAAAGTGATGTTGTAAAGTGGTATCAAATTGATGGATGTAATGGTTAAAAAGTGATGTTGTAAAGTGGTTCTAAAGTGATGTTGTAAAGTGGTTCTAAAGTGATGGTTGTAAAGTGGTTCTAAAGTGATGTTGTAATGGTTAAAAAGTGGTTCTAAAGTGATGGTTGTAAAGTGGTTCCAAAGTGATGGTTGTAAAGTGATGCTGTAAAGTGGTTCTAAAGTGATGGTTGTAAAGTGGTTCTAAAGTGATGGATGTAATGGTTAAAAAGTGGTTCTAAAGTGATGTTGTAAAGTGGTTCTAAAGTGATGGTTGTAAAGTGGTTCCAAAATGATGGTTGTAAAGTGGTTCTAAAGTGATGCTGTAAAGTGGTTCTAAAGTGATGGTTGTAAAGTGGTTCTAAAGTGATGGATGTAATGGTTAAAAAGTGGTTCTAAAGTGATGTTGTAAAGAGGTTCTAAAGTGATGGTTGTAAAGTGGTTCCAAAGTGATGGTTGTAAAGTGATGTTGTAAAGTGGTTCCAAAGTGATGGTTGTAAAGTGATGTTGTAAAGTGGTTCCAAAGGGATGGTTGTAATGGTTAGAAAGTGGTTCTAAAGTGATGGTGTAAAGTGGTTCTAAAGTGATGGTTGTAAAGTGGTTCTAAAGTGATGGATGTAATGGTTAAAAAGTGGTTCTAAAGTGATGTTGTAAAGAGGTTCTAAAGTGATGGTTGTAAAGTGGTTCCAAAGTGATGGTTGTAAAGTGATGCTGTAAAGTGGTTCTAAAGTGATGGTTGTAAAGTGGTTCCAAAGTGATGGTTGTAAAGTGATGTCTCTTCAACCACTTTTGCCCCTGGGTTAGTACATAATGTAGTGTACAGACCTTGGTAAATCAAGAGAACCGTTAGGAGAACATGCTTCCACACAACACACCAGCAGAGCTGCACAGTGTAAACTGGTCTTTCAACACAGCACTACGCACTAGGTCAGGCTGTGCAGGACAGACAGTAACATCACAGAACAGGAAACACTCATTCCATTTACAGTGGATGTCTTCTACAATCCATTTAATCAAACCTGCCAAAAACATTCTGTTGATCAAAACACTAAAACGATGCAACTCTTGCATGATTAGTCAAATACATTCAAATCAACTGTGGATGCATTCTACAATAAATGTATTTAAAATATGTACGACATTTATTTGATCAAAACAAACCCCTTCTACGATTCAACACTTGCCTGATTAGTACTTTAATCCAAACATGGGTAAAACACATTGAAAAAGCCAAACTTTAGAATTGACCAACTGACTGAATGCAGTGTTGAAATGGTGCTGTTGTCACGTGGTTAGTGTCACACCATTACCTAGTCATGATGCACATTAGACACCGTACCTCCATATACTTCTCTGAGCCCGTGTCTGTCAACGCCTTGACGAGGGGGACAAAGTAGAAACCACAGAGAGCAGACTGAATCAACCTTACCACACGTTCATTAATCAACTCCGTGAGCGCGCACGGGCGCTCACATTATTCATCATTAAAATATGGTAATGACTAGAAACAAAAACAAAATAAACTAACAAATGAAAAAAAAGGTGATTATGCTGCTATCTTGAAATCAGTTAATTAACTGATAATGGACAGGCCTGTTCATTTGAAACCAGAAGTTGTCGTAGAAGTCCTTGACTCCTGTACTGATCTGACTTTCAACGTTCCAATTAAAAGTTTATATACAAAAAGGGGGAACGTTCCAACAATAACGATGACAATACTTCAGGCTTCTGTCCTCATCAACCAGTATCAGAACTTCCAGTTCCTAAGTGTGTATGATGGAACATTGTTAAAGTGGGAGGTAACCCATCTGCCTAGGGAGACTAATCACCAACAGACGTAATATATACCTTCAAATAACCCTCTGGACTACAGAGCATGTACTGATGAAGAAACAGTAACAATATACACAAAACCTGTCAGAACAACATACATTATAAATGGTAATACATGTTTAGAGATGCTTTTAATGTTAAGAGAATTTTTTTTTCTTTAAAAGGAGTAATCCTAGAGCACGGAGGTCTCATGGGACAGGTCATTAAAGGAGGAGTCCTAGAGCACAGAGGTCTCATGGGACACGTCATTAAAGGAGGAATCCTAGAGCACGGAGGTCTCATGGGACACGTCTTTAAAAGGAGGAGTCCTAGAGCACGGAGGTCTCATGGGACACGTCATTAAAGGAGGAATCCTAGAGCACGGAGGTCTCATGGTACACGTCATTAAAGGAGGAATCCTAGAGCACGGAGGTCTCATGGTACACGTCATTAAAGGAGGAATCCTAGAGCACGGAGGTCTCATGGTACACGTCATTAAAGGAGGAATCCTAGAGCACGGAGGTCTCATGGTACACGTCATTAAAGGAGGAATCCTAGAGCACGGAGGTCTCATGGTACACGTCATTAAAGGAGGAATCCTAGAGCACGGAGGTCTCATGGTACACGTCATTAAAGGAGGAATCCTAGAGCACGGAGGTCTCATGGTACACGTCATTAACACTAGAACTGCCTGGCCTTTCAGCCTATCAGTACCTGCTAGAACGTTGCTGGGCGTCCCCTTTAGCATATGCCTCAGATGCATATCAACCCGCAAGGAGCACAAACATGCTTGATAAATAGTGCATAAACTACTGTAAAGGATTAAATTGCATAAAGAAATACTTGTGGAAATAAATCAAATCAACAACAACAAAAAAACGGACTAGTTGTTTAGATGGATCATCAAGGACATGTTGTTTTGTATAATTCTATTAAGTCCTAAGAGAAAACAACGTAGTCCCTGTAGTCTATTTTCATTCCCTTTACAGTAAAACACTACAGTGTTTCCATTTGATCAACATGATTTGTAAGTTATATTAGTAGTAAGAGTTCTAGTAATTAATAAAGTCCAGTTACAGCTTCTTCTGACAAAGTAGAAATGAAAAATATGATAATAATATAACCTGCCAGGTGCACAGGTGAAATGATTTGCTGTATTCCTAAACATGAACAATTGTAAAGGATTAAATTGCATAAAATAAATATTAATGGAAATATTTGAAATGACAATATATAAAAAAAACAGTCATCTGTTGATAGTATCAGACACTGTATTGGGCCCTTATACCGGTGCCTTTACACATGAACCAATCAGGTTCTCTCTTTATGCTTCAGGTTCCACAGTCAGCACACAGCTTCAGGGCTTTGTGTGAGGCAGCCGACTACACATTGTGTCTTGTTGTTCCCCAGTGGGAGCTGTGGTGCTTGAGGAGAGAGAGCAGGACCTGCTGACTTGGCTGTTTGATTGTTTGATTGTAGTCTGTCGCCGTCTCCGGTTTCTTCTTGAGGTCACAGCGGGATGCATGGTGTTGAGGATGACACACTTTCATTGACATCCGCACGCCGTGAGTGTTGCTTTACCACTCTCCATCACTGATGTGGAGTACAGCTCCGCTGGTATGTTGTTTTGCACGGGGGGTGGCAAGCTCCCGCCTTTGTTCACTGTTTTCCAAACAGGCTAGTCTTCCTCGCAATCAACTTGTCTGCCAGGGAATTTGATGTGAAGAAGTTATCCATGGTCACAATTTCTGCCTTTGCCCGTGTAAGACTCCATGAGTCTCAAACCCACAGTCTCAGACAGTCGCTCACCTGCAGGCCTGGTTTCATCTTTACCCTGATATGGAAAGACATTGAGAAAGTACTTGGTTTGGACAATCGGCGGCTAACCAGAACGTAACTGAAGTCACACGCACCATTATCAACTTCTATCTGGTTTCTATCGCTCATTCTTCCATTGACCACAGAACAGCATATTGTAATTTGAGGTTTATTATGTTGGTCGTTTTTGCCTAGTAGCCAGAGCAGTGGTGCAGTGATGACATGCTGAATGCATGGACAGCATGGATAGTCTTGGAACAAGTGACATTTGGAAATAGAGCTGCAACTCTTGAATTCTGAGAACTCTATTTGACAAAGGGAAGCGTCATGGAAACGGCAGAATACGCTCGTTCAGATTCTATATAGAAATCAACATGTTTCACCTACATGTGACTGAAGGATGATTTGATAAATCTATAACTTGATAAATCTATAATATTTGAACGGTGGTTGAAGATCTGCTGTGGCTGTTGATAGACCATAATATAGGTCTGTGTCTTAAATGTCACCCCAGTCCCTATATAGAGCCCAATGGGCCCAGGTCAACACTAGTCCCTATATAGAGCCCAATGGGCCCAGGTCAACACTAGTCCCTATATAGAGCCCAATGGGCCCAGGTCAACACTAGTCCCTATATAGAGCCCAAGGGGTCCAGGTCAACACTAGTCCCTATATAGAGCCCAAGGGGCCCAGGTCAACACTAGTCCCTATATAGATCCCAATGGGCCCAGGTCAACACTAGTCCCTATATAGAGCCCAATGGGCCCAGGTCAACACTAGTCCCTATATAGAGCCCAATGGGCCCAGGTCAACACTAGTCCCTATATAGAGCCCAAGGGGCCCAGGTCAACACTAGTCCCTATATAGAGCCCAATGGGCCCAGGTCAACACTAGTCCCTATATAGAGCCCAATGGGCCCAGGTCAACACTAGTCCCTATATAGATCCCAATTGGCCCAGGTCAACACTAGTCCCTATATAGAGCCCAAGGGGCCCAGGTCAACACTAGTCCCTATATAGATCCCAATAGGCCCAGGTCAACACTAGTCCCTATATAGAGCCCAATGGGCCCAGGTCAACACTAGTCCCTATATAGAGCCCAAGGGGCCCAGGTCAACACTAGTCCCTATATAGAGCCCAAGGGGCCCAGGTCAACACTAGTCCCTATATAGAGCCCAATGGGCCCAGGTCAACACTAGTCCCTATATAGAGCCCAATGGGCCCAGGTCAACACTAGTCCCTATATAGATCCCAATGGGCCCAGGTCAACACTAGTCCCTATATAGATCCCAATGGGCCCAGGTCAACACTAGTCCCTATATAGAGCCCAAGGGGCCCAGGTCAACACTAGTCCCTATATAGATCCCAATAGGCCCAGGTCAACACTAGTCCCTATATAGAGCCCAATGGGCCCAGGTCAACACTAGTCACTATATAGAGCCCAATGGGCCCAGGTCAACACTAGTCCCTATATAGATCCCAATGGGCCCAGGTCAACACTAGTCCCTATATAGATCCCAATGGGCCCAGGTCAACACTAGTCACTATATAGAGCCCAATGGGCCCAGGTCAACACTAGTCCCTATATAGATCCCAATGGGCCCAGGTCAACACTAGTCCCTATATAGAGCCCAATGGGCCCAGGTCAACACTAGTCACTATATAGAGCCCAATGGGCCCAGGTCAACACTAGTCCCTATATAGAGCCCAATGGGCCCAGGTCAACACTAGTCCCTATATAGATCCCAATGGGCCCAGGTCAACACTAGTCCCTATATAGAGCCCAATGGGCCCAGGTCAACACTATTCCCTATATAGAGCCCAATGGGCCCAGGTCAACACTAGTCCCTATATAGAGCCCAAGGGGCCCAGGTCAACACTAGTCCCTATATAGAGCCCAATGGGCCCAGGTCAACACTAGTCCCTATATAGAGCCCAATGGGCCCAGGTCAACACTAGTCCCTATATAGATCCCAATGGGCCCAGGTCAACACTAGTCCCTATATAGATCCCAATGGGCCCAGGTCAACACTAGTCCCTATATAGAGCCCAAGGGGCCCAGGTCAACACTAGTCCCTATATAGATCCCAATAGGCCCAGGTCAACACTAGTCCCTATATAGAGCCCAATGGGCCCAGGTCAACACTAGTCCCTATATAGAGCCCAAGGGGCCCAGGTCAACACTAGTCCCTATATAGAGCCCAATGGGCCCAGGTCAACACTAGTCCCTATATAGAGCCCAATGGGCCCAGGTCAACACTAGTCCCTATATAGATCCCAATGGGCCCAGGTCAACACTAGTCCCTATATAGAGCCCAAGGGGCCCAGGTCAACACTAGTCCCTATATAGATCCCAATAGGCCCAGGTCAACACTAGTCCCTATATAGAGCCCAATGGGCCCAGGTCAACACTAGTCCCTATATAGAGCCCAAGGGGCCCAGGTCAACACTAGTCCCTATATAGAGCCCAAGGAGCCCAGGTCAACACTAGTCCCTATATAGAGCCCAATGGGCCCAGGTCAACACTAGTCCCTATATAGAGCCTAATGGGCCCAGGTCAACACTAGTCCCTATATAGATCCCAATGGGCCCAGGTCAACACTAGTCCCTATATAGATCCCAATGGGCCCAGGTCAACACTAGTCCCTATATAGAGCCCAAGGGGCCCAGGTCAACACTAGTCCCTATATAGATCCCAATAGGCCCAGGTCAACACTAGTCCCTATATAGAGCCCAATGGGCCCAGGTCAACACTAGTCACTATATAGAGCCCAATGGGCCCAGGTCAACACTAGTCCCTATATAGATCCCAATGGGCCCAGGTCAACACTAGTCCCTATATAGATCCCAATGGGCCCAGGTCAACACTAGTCACTATATAGAGCCCAATGGGCCCAGGTCAACACTAGTCCCTATATAGATCCCAATGGGCCCAGGTCAACACTAGTCCCTATATAGAGCCCAATGGGCCCAGGTCAACACTAGTCCCTATATAGAGCCCAATGGGCCCAGGTCAACACTATTCCCTATATAGAGCCCAATGGGCCCAGGTCAACACTAGTCCCTATATAGAGCCCAATGGGCCCAGGTCAACACTAGTCCCTATATAGATCCCAATAGGCCCAGGTCAACACTAGTCCCTATATAGAGCCCAATGGGCCCAGGTCAACACTAGTCACTATATAGAGCCCAATGGGCCCAGGTCAACACTAGTCCCTATATAGATCCCAATAGGCCCAGGTCAACACTAGTCCCTATATAGAGCCCAATGGGCCCAGGTCAACACTAGTCCCTATATAGAGCCCAATGGGCCCAGGTCAACACTAGTCCCTATATAGAGCCCAATGGGCCCAGGTCAACACTAGTCCCTATATAGAGCCCAATGGGCCCAGGTCAACACTAGTCCCTATATAGAGCCCAATGGGCCCAGGTCAACACTAGTCACTATATAGAGCCCAATGGGCCCAGGTCAACACTAGTCCCTATATAGATCCCAATGGGCCCAGGTCAACACTAGTCCCTATATAGAGCCCAATGGGCCCAGGTCAACACTAGTCCCTATATAGAGCCCAATGGGCCCAGGTCAACACTAGTCCCTATATAGAGCCCAAGGGGTCCAGGTCAACACTAGTCCCTATATAGAGCCCAAGGGGCCCAGGTCAACACTAGTCCCTATATAGATCCCAATGGGCCCAGGTCAACACTAGTCCCTATATAGAGCCCAATGGGCCCAGGTCAACACTAGTCCCTATATAGAGCCCAATGGGCCCAGGTCAACACTAGTCCCTATATAGATCCCAATGGGCCCAGGTCAACACTAGTCCCTATATAGAGCCCAAGGGGCCCAGGTCAACACTAGTCCCTATATAGATCCCAATAGGCCCAGGTCAACACTAGTCCCTATATAGATCCCAATGGGCCCAGGTCAACACTAGTCCCTATATAGAGCCCAAGGGGCCCAGGTCAACACTAGTCCCTATATAGAGCCCAATGGGCCCAGGTCAACACTAGTCACTATATAGAGCCCAATGGGCCCAGGTCAACACTAGTCCCTATATAGAGCCCAATGGGCCCAGGTCAACACTAGTCACTATATAGAGCCCAATGGGCCCAGGTCAACACTAGTCCCTATATAGAGCCCAATGGGCCCAGGTCAACACTAGTCCCTATATAGATCCCAATGGGCCCAGGTCAACACTAGTCCCTATATAGAGCCCAATGGGCCCAGGTCAACACTATTCCCTATATAGAGCCCAATGGGCCCAGGTCAACACTAGTCCCTATATAGAGCCCAATGGGCCCAGGTCAACACTAGTCCCTATATAGATCCCAATAGGCCCAGGTCAACACTAGTCCCTATATAGAGCCCAATGGGCCCAGGTCAACACTAGTCACTATATAGAGCCCAATGGGCCCAGTTCAACACTAGTCCCTATATAGATCCCAATAGGCCCAGGTCAACACTAGTCCCTATATAGAGCCCAATGGGCCCAGGTCAGCACTAGTCCCTATATAGAGCCCAATGGGCCCAGGTCAACACTAGTCCCTATATAGAGCCCAATGGGCCCAGGTCAACACTAGTCCCTATATAGATCCCAATGGGCCCAGGTCAACACTAGTCCCTATATAGAGCCCAATGGGCACAGGTCAACACTAGTCACTATATAGAGCCCAATGGGCCCAGGTCAACACTTGTCCCTATATAGATCCCAATGGGCCCAGGTCAACACTAGTCCCTATATAGAGCCCAAGGGGCCCAGGTCAACACTAGTCCCTATATAGAGCCCAATGGGCCCAGGTCAACACTAGTCCCTATATAGATCCCAATGGGCCCAGGTCAACACTAGTCCCTATATAGAGCCCAATGGGCCCAGGTCAACACTAGTCCCTATATAGAGCCCAATGGGCCCAGGTCAACACTAGTCCCTATATAGAGCCCAATGGGCCCAGGTCAACACTAGTCCCTATATAGATCCCAATGGGCCCAGGTCAACACTAGTCCCTATATAGAGCCCAATGGGCCCAGGTCAACACTAGTCCCTATATAGAGCCCAATGGGCCCAGGTCAACACTAGTCCCTATATAGAGCCCAATGGGCCCAGGTCAACACTAGTCCCTATATAGAGCCCAATGGGCCCAGGTCAACACTAGTCCCTATATAGATCCCAATGGGCCCAGGTCAACACTAGTCCCTATATAGATCCCAATGGGCCCAGGTCAACACTAGTCCCTATATAGAGCCCAATGGGCCCAGGTCAACACTAGTCACTATATAGAGCCCAATGGGCCCAGGTCAACACTAGTCCCTATATAGATCCCAATAGGCCCAGGTCAACAGTAGTCCCTATATAGAGCCCAATGGGCCCAGGTCAACACTAGTCCCTATATAGAGCCCACGGGGCCCAGGTCAACACTAGTCACTATATAGAGCTCAATGGGCCCAGGTCAACACTAGTCCCTATATAGAGCCCAATGGGCCCAGGTCAACACTAGTCCCTATATAGAGCCCAATGGGCCCAGGTCAACACTAGTCCCTATATAGAGCCCACGGGGCCCAGGTCAACACTAGTCCCTATATAGATCCCAATGGCCCCAGGTCAACACTAGTCCCTATATAGATCCCAATGGCCCCAGGTCAACACTAGTCCCTATATAGAGCCCAAGGGGTCCAGGTCAACACTAGTCCCTATATAGAACCCAAGGGGCCCAGGTCAACACTAGTCCCTATATAGAGCCCAATGGGCCCAGGTCAACACTAGTCCCTATATAGAACCCAAGGGGCCCAGGTCAACACTAGTCCCTATATAGAGCCCAATAGGCCCAGGTCAACACTAGTCCCTATATAGAGCCCAATGGGCCCAGGTCAGCACTAGTCCCTATATAGAGCCCAATGGGCCCAGGTCAACACTAGTCCCTATATAGAGCCCAATGGGCCCAGGTCAACACTAGTCCCTATATAGATCCCAATGGGCCCAGGTCAACACTAGTCCCTATATAGAGCCCAATGGGCACAGGTCAACACTAGTCACTATATAGAGCCCAATGGGCCCAGGTCAACACTTGTCCCTATATAGATCCCAATGGGCCCAGGTCAACACTAGTCCCTATATAGAGCCCAAGGGGCCCAGGTCAACACTAGTCCCTATATAGAGCCCAATGGGCCCAGGTCAACACTAGTCCCTATATAGATCCCAATGGGCCCAGGTCAACACTAGTCCCTATATAGAGCCCAATGGGCCCAGGTCAACACTAGTCCCTATATAGAGCCCAATGGGCCCAGGTCAACACTAGTCCCTATATAGAGCCCAATGGGCCCAGGTCAACACTAGTCCCTATATAGAGCCCAATGGGCCCAGGTCAACACTAGTCCCTATATAGAGCCCAATGGGCCCAGGTCAACACTAGTCCCTATATAGAGCCCAATGGGCCCAGGTCAACACTAGTCCCTATATAGAGCCCAATGGGCCCAGGTCAACACTAGTCCCTATATAGATCCCAATGGGCCCAGGTCAACACTAGTCCCTATATAGATCCCAATGGGCCCAGGTCAACACTAGTCCCTATATAGAGCCCAATGGGCCCAGGTCAACACTAGTCACTATATAGAGCCCAATGGGCCCAGGTCAACACTAGTCCCTATATAGATCCCAATAGGCCCAGGTCAACACTAGTCCCTATATAGAGCCCAATGGGCCCAGGTCAACACTAGTCCCTATATAGAGCCCACGGGGCCCAGGTCAACACTAGTCACTATATAGAGCTCAATGGGCCCAGGTCAACACTAGTCCCTATATAGAGCCCAATGGGCCCAGGTCAACACTAGTCCCTATATAGAGCCCAATGGGCCCAGGTCAACACTAGTCCCTATATAGAGCCCACGGGGCCCAGGTCAACACTAGTCCCTATATAGATCCCAATGGCCCCAGGTCAACACTAGTCCCTATATAGATCCCAATGGCCCCAGGTCAACACTAGTCCCTATATAGAGCCCAAGGGGTCCAGGTCAACACTAGTCCCTATATAGAGACCAATGGGCCCAGGTCAACACTAGTCCCTATATAGAGCCCAATGGGCCCAGGTCAACACTAGTCCCTATATAGAACCCAAGGGGCCCAGGTCAACACTAGTCCCTATATAGAGCCCAAGGGGCCCAGGTCAACACTAGTCCCTATATAGAGCCCAATGGGCCCAGGTCAACACTAGTCCCTATATAGAGCCCAATGGGCCCAGGTCAACACTAGTCCCTATATAGAACCCAAGGGGCCCAGGTCAACACTAGTCCCTATATAGAGCCCAAGGGGCCCAGGTCAACACTAGTCCCTATATAGAGCCCAATGGGCCCAGGTCAACACTAGTCCCTATATAGAGCCCAATGGGCCCAGGTCAACACTAGTCCCTATATAGATCACAAGGGGCCCAGGTCAACACTAGTCCCTATATAGAGCCCAAGGGGCCCAGGTCAACACTAGTCCCTATATAGAGCCCAAGGGGCCCAGGTCAACACTAGTCCCTATATAGAGCCCAAGGGGTCCAGGTCAACACTAGTCCCTATATAGAGCCCAGGTCAACACTAGTCCCTATATAGAGCCCAATGGGCCCAGGTAAACACTAGTCCCTATATAGAGCCCAATGGGCCCAGGTCAACACTAGTCCCTATATAGGTCCCAAGGGGCCCAGGTCAACACTAGTCCCTATATAGAGCCCAAGGGGCCCAGGTCAACACTAGTCCCTATATAGAGCCCAAGGGGCCCAGGTCAACACTAGTCCCTATATAGAGCCTAAGGGCCCAGGTCAACACTAGTCCCTATATAGAGCCCAATGGGCCCAGGTCAACACTAGTCCCTATATAGAGCCCAAGGGGCCCAGGTCAACACTAGTCCCTATATAGAGCCCAATGGGCCCAGGTCAACACTAGTCCCTATATAGATCCCAAGGGGCCCAGGTCAACACTAGTCCCTATATAGAGCCCAAGGGGCCCAGGTCAAAAGGCTGTAACATGACTGTTGATGATTGATATAGGTCTATAGGCTGGAACATGACTGTTGATGATTGATATAGGTCTCTAGGCTGTAACATGACTGTTGATGATTGATATAGGTCTATAGGCTGTAACATGACTTGATGATTGATATAGGTCTATAGGCTGTAACATGACTGTTGATGATTGATATAGGTCTATAGGCTGTAACATTACTGTTGATGATTGATATAGGTCTCTAGGCTGTAACATGACTGTTGATGATTGATATAGGTCTATAGGCTGTAACATGACTGTTGATGATTGATATAGGTCTATAGGCTGTAACATGACTGTTGATGATTGATATAGGTCTATAGGCTGGAACATGACTGTTGATGATTGATATAGGTCTATAGGCTGTAACATTACTGTTGATGATTGATATAGGTCTCTAGGCTGTAACATGACTGTTGATGATTGATATAGGTCTATAGGCTGTAACATGACTGTTGATGATTGATATAGGTCTCTAGGCTGTAACATGACTGTTGATGATTGATATAGGTCTCTAGGCTGTAACATGACTGTTGATGATTGATATAGGTCTCTAGGCTGTAACATGACTGTTGATGATTGATATAGGTCTATAGGCTGTAACATGACTGTTGATGATTGATATAGGTCTATAGGCTGTAACATGACTGTTGATGATTGATATAGGTCTATAGGCTGTAACATGACTGTTGATGATTGATATAGGTCTATAGGCTGGAACATGACTGTTGATGATTGATATAGGTCTATAGGCTGTAACATGACTGTTGATGATTGATATAGGTCTATAGGCTGTAACATGACTGTTGATGATTGATATAGGTCTATAGGCTGTAACATGACTGTTGATGATTGATATAGGTCTATAGGCTGTAACATGACTGTTGATGATTGATATAGGTCTATAAGGCTGTAACATGACTGTTGATGATTGATATAGGTCTATAGGCTGTAACATGACTGTTGATGATTGATATAGGTCTATAGGCTGTAACATGACTGTTGATGATTGATATAGGTCTATAGGCTGTAACATGACTGTTGATGACTGATATAGGTCTATAGGCTGGAACATTACTGTTGATGATTGATATAGGTCTATAGGCTGGAACATGACTGTTGATGATTGATATAGGTCTATAGGCTGGAACATGACTGTTGATGACTGATATAGGTCTCTAGGCTGTAACATGACTGTTGATGATTGATATAGGTCTATAGGCTGTAACATTACTGTTGATGATTGATATAGGTCTATAGGCTGTAACATGACTGTTGATGATTGATATAGGTCTCTAGGCTGGAACACGACTGTTGATGATTGATATAGGTCTATAGGCTGTAACATTACTGTTGATATAGGTCTATAGGCTGGAACATGACTGTTGATGATTGATATAGGTCTATAGACTGGAACATGACTGTTGATGATTGATATAGATCTATAGGCTGTAACATGACTGTTGATGATTGATATAGGTCTATAGACTGGAACATGACTGTTGATGATTGATATAGATCTATAGGCTGTAACATGACTGTTGATGATTGATATAGGTCTATAGGCTGTAACATGACTGTTGATGATTGATATAGATTTATAGGCTGTAACATGACTGTTGATGATTGATATAGGTCTATAGGCTGTAACATGACTGTTGATGATTGATATAGGTCTCAAGGCTGGAACATGACTGTTGATGATTGATATAGGTCTATAGGCTGTAACATTACTGTTGATATAGGTCTATAGGCTGTAACATGACTGTTGATGATTGATATAGGTCTATAGGCTGTAACATGACTGTTGATGATTGATATAGGTCTATAGGCTGTAACATGACTGTTGATGATTGATATAGGTCTATAGACTGGAACATGACTGTTGATGATTGATATAGATCTATAGGCTGTAACATTACTGTTGATGATTGATATAGGTCTATAGGCTGTAACATGACTGTTGATGATTGATATAGGTCTCTAGGCTGGAACATGACTGTTGATGATTGATATAGGTCTATAGGCTGTAACATTACTGTTGATATAGGTCTATAGGCTGGAACATGACTGTTGATGATTGATATAGGTCTATAGGCTGTAACATGACTGTTGATGATTGATATAGGTCTATAGGCTGTAACATGACTGTTGATGATTGATATAGGTCTATAGACTGGAACATGACTGTTGATGATTGATATAGATCTATAGGCTGTAACATGACTGTTGATGATTGATATAGGTCTATAGGCTGTAACATGACTGTTGATGATTGATATAGATCTATAGGCTGTAACATTACTGTTGATGATTGATATAGGTCTATAGGCTGTAACATGACTGTTGATGATTGATATAGGTCTATAGGCTGTAACATTACTGTTGATGATTGATATAGGTCTATCGGCTGTAACATGACTGTTGATGATTGATATAGGTCTCTAGGCTGTAACATTACTGTTGATGATTGATATAGGTCTCTAGGCTGTAACATTACTGTTGATGATTGATATAGGTCTCTAGGCTGTAACATGACTGTTGATGATTGATATAGGTCTATAGGCTGTAACATGACTGTTGATGATTGATATAGGTCTATAGGCTGTAACATGACTGTTGATGATTGATATAGGTCTATAAGCTGTAACATGACTGTTGATGATTGATATAGGTCTATAGGCTGTAACATGACTGTTGATGATTGATATAGGTCTATAAGCTGTAACATGACTGTTGATGATTGATATAGGTCTATAGGCTGGAACATGACTTGATGATTGATATAGGTCTATAGGCTGTAACATGACTGTTGATGACTGATATAGGTCTATAGGCTGTAACATGACTGTTGATGACTGATATAGGTCTATAGGCTGTAACATTACTGTTGATGATTGATATAGGTCTATAGGCTGTAACATGACTGTTGATGATTGATATAGGTCTATAGGCTGTAACATTACTGTTGATGATTGATATAGGTCTCTAGGCTGGAACATGACTGTTGATGATTGATATAGGTCTATAGGCTGTAACATGACTGTTGATGACTGATATAGGTCTATAGGCTGGAACATTACTGTTGATGATTGATATAGGTCTATAGGCTGGAACATGACTGTTGATGATTGATATAGGTCTATAGGCTGGAACATGACTGTTGATGACTGATATAGGTCTCTAGGCTGTAACATGACTGTTGATGATTGATATAGGTCTATAGGCTGTAACATTACTGTTGATGATTGATATAGGTCTATAGGCTGTAACATGACTGTTGATGATTGATATAGGTCTCTAGGCTGGAACATGACTGTTGATGATTGATATAGGTCTATAGGCTGTAACATTACTGTTGATATAGGTCTATAGGCTGGAACATGACTGTTGATGATTGATATAGGTCTATAGACTGGAACATGACTGTTGATGATTGATATAGATCTATAGGCTGTAACATGACTGTTGATGATTGATATAGGTCTATAGACTGGAACATGACTGTTGATGATTGATATAGATCTATAGGCTGTAACATGACTGTTGATGATTGATATAGGTCTATAGGCTGTAACATGACTGTTGATGATTGATATAGATTTATAGGCTGTAACATGACTGTTGATGATTGATATAGGTCTATAGGCTGTAACATGACTGTTGATGATTGACATAGGTCTCAAGGCTGGAACATGACTGTTGATGATTGATATAGGTCTATAGGCTGTAACATGACTGTTGATGATTGATATAGGTCTATAGGCTGTAACATGACTGTTGATGATTGATATAGATCTATAGGCTGTAACATGACTGTTGATGATTGATATAGGTCTATAGGCTGTAACATGACTGTTGATGATTGATATAGATCTATAGGCTGTAACATTACTGTTGATGATTGATATAGGTCTATAGGCTGTAACATGACTGTTGATGATTGATATAGGTCTATAGGCTGTAACATTACTGTTGATGATTGATATAGGTCTATCGGCTGTAACATGACTGTTGATGATTGATATAGGTCTCTAGGCTGTAACATTACTGTTGATGATTGATATAGGTCTCTAGGCTGTAACATTACTGTTGATGATTGATATAGGTCTCTAGGCTGTAACATGACTGTTGATGATTGATATAGGTCTATAGGCTGTAACATGACTGTTGATGATTGATATAGGTCTATAGGCTGTAACATGACTGTTGATGATTGATATAGGTCTATAAGCTGTAACATGACTGTTGATGATTGATATAGGTCTATAGGCTGTAACATGACTGTTGATGATTGATATAGGTCTATAAGCTGTAACATGACTGTTGATGATTGATATAGGTCTATAGGCTGGAACATGACTTGATGATTGATATAGGTCTATAGGCTGTAACATGACTGTTGATGACTGATATAGGTCTATAGGCTGTAACATGACTGTTGATGACTGATATAGGTCTATAGGCTGTAACATTACTGTTGATGATTGATATAGGTCTATAGGCTGTAACATGACTGTTGATGATTGATATAGGTCTATAGGCTGTAACATTACTGTTGATGATTGATATAGGTCTCTAGGCTGGAACATGACTGTTGATGATTGATATAGGTCTATAGGCTGTAACATGACTGTTGATGACTGATATAGGTCTATAGGCTGGAACATTACTGTTGATGATTGATATAGGTCTATAGGCTGGAACATGACTGTTGATGATTGATATAGGTCTATAGGCTGGAACATGACTGTTGATGACTGATATAGGTCTCTAGGCTGTAACATGACTGTTGATGATTGATATAGGTCTATAGGCTGTAACATTACTGTTGATGATTGATATAGGTCTATAGGCTGTAACATGACTGTTGATGATTGATATAGGTCTCTAGGCTGGAACATGACTGTTGATGATTGATATAGGTCTATAGGCTGTAACATTACTGTTGATATAGGTCTATAGGCTGGAACATGACTGTTGATGATTGATATAGGTCTATAGACTGGAACATGACTGTTGATGATTGATATAGATCTATAGGCTGTAACATGACTGTTGATGATTGATATAGGTCTATAGACTGGAACATGACTGTTGATGATTGATATAGATCTATAGGCTGTAACATGACTGTTGATGATTGATATAGGTCTATAGGCTGTAACATGACTGTTGATGATTGATATAGATTTATAGGCTGTAACATGACTGTTGATGATTGATATAGGTCTATAGGCTGTAACATGACTGTTGATGATTGACATAGGTCTCAAGGCTGGAACATGACTGTTGATGATTGATATAGGTCTATAGGCTGTAACATTACTGTTGATATAGGTCTATAGGCTGTAACATGACTGTTGATGATTGATATAGGTCTATAGGCTGTAACATGACTGTTGATGATTGATATAGATCTATAGGCTGTAACATGACTGTTGATGATTGATATAGGTCTATAGGCTGTAACATGACTGTTGATGATTGATATAGATCTATAGGCTGTAACATTACTGTTGATGATTGATATAGGTCTATAGGCTGTAACATGACTGTTGATGATTGATATAGGTCTCTAGGCTGGAACATGACTGTTGATGATTGATATAGGTCTATAGGCTGTAACATTACTGTTGATATAGGTCTATAGGCTGGAACATGACTGTTGATGATTGATATAGGTCTATAGGCTGTAACATGACTGTTGATGATTGATATAGGTCTATAGGCTGTAACATGACTGTTGATGATTGATATAGGTCTATAGACTGGAACATGACTGTTGATGATTGATATAGATCTATAGGCTGTAACATGACTGTTGATGATTGATATAGGTCTATAGGCTGTAACATGACTGTTGATGATTGATATAGATCTATAGGCTGTAACATTACTGTTGATGATTGATATAGGTCTATAGGCTGTAACATGACTGTTGATGATTGATATAGGTCTATAGGCTGTAACATGACTGTTGATGATTGATATAGGTCTATAGGCTGTAACATGACTGTTGATGATTGATATAGGTCTATCGGCTGTAACATGACTGTTGATGATTGATATAGGTCTCTAGGCTGTAACATGACTGTTGATGATTGATATAGGTCTCTAGGCTGTAACATGACTGTTGATGATTGATATAGGTCTATAGGCTGTAACATGACTGTTGATGATTGATATAGGTCTATAGGCTGTAACATGACTGTTGATGATTGATATAGGTCTATAAGCTGTAACATGACTGTTGATGATTGATATAGGTCTATAGGCTGTAACATGACTGTTGATGATTGATATAGGTCTATAGGCTGTAACATGACTGTTGATGATTGATATAGGTCTATAAGCTGTAACATGACTGTTGATGATTGATATAGGTCTATAGGCTGGAACATGACTTGATGATTGATATAGGTCTATAGGCTGGAACATGACTTGATGATTGATATAGGTCTATAGGCTGTAACATGACTGTTGATGACTGATATAGGTCTATAGGCTGTAACATGACTGTTGATGACTGATATAGGTCTATAGGCTGTAACATTACTGTTGATGACTGATATAGGTCTATAGGCTGTAACATGACTGTTGATGATTGATATAGGTCTATAGGCTGTAACATGACTGTTGATGATTGATATAGGTCTATAGGCTGTAACATTACTGTTGATGATTGATATAGGTCTCTAGGCTGGAACATGACTGTTGATGATTGATATAGGTCTATAGGCTGTAACATGACTGTTGATGATTGATATAGGTCTATAGGCTGGAACATGACTGTTGATGATTGATATAGGTCTATAGGCTGTAACATGACTGTTGATGATTGATATAGGTCTATAGGCTGTAACATGACTGTTGATGATTGATATAGGTCTATAGGCTGTAACATGACCGTTGATGATTGATATAGGTCTATAGGCTGTAACATTACTGTTGATGATTGATATAGGTCTATAGGCTGGAACATGACTGTTGATGATTGATATAGGTCTATAGGCTGTAACATGACTGTTGATGATTGATATAGGTCTATAGGCTGTAACATTACTGTTGATGACTGTTATAGGTCTATAGGCTGTAACATTACTGTTGATGATTGATATAGGTCTATAGGCTGTAACATGACTGTTGATGATTGATATAGGTCTATAGGCTGTAACATGACTGTTGATGATTGATATAGGTCTCTAGGCTGGAACATGACTGTTGATGATTGATATAGGTCTATAGGCTGTAACATGACTGTTGATGATTGATATAGGTCTATAGGCTGGAACATGACTGTTGATGATTGATATAGGTCTATAGGCTGTAACATGACTGTTGATGATTGATATAGGTCTATAGGCTGTAACATGACCGTTGATGATTGATATAGGTCTATAGGCTGTAACATTACTGTTGATGATTGATATAGGTCTATAAGGCTGGAACATGACTGTTGATGATTGATATAGGTCTATAGGCTGTAACATGACTGTTGATGATTGATATAGGTCTATAGGCTGTAACATGACTGTTGATGATTGATATAGGTCTATAGGCTGTAACATGACTGTTGATGATTGATATAGGTCTATAGGCTGTAACATGACTGTTGATGATTGATATAGGTCTATAGGCTGTAACATTACTGTTGATGACTGATATAGGTCTATAGGCTGTAACATTACTGTTGATGACTGATATAGGTCTCTAGGCTGTAACATGACTGTTGATGATTGATATAGGTCTCTAGGCTGTAACATTACTGTTGATGATGGATATAGGTCTATAGGCTGTAACATGACTGTTGATGATTGATATAGGTCTATAGGCTGGAACATTACTGTTGATAATAGATCTAAAATCAATAATGTAGTCTGGTCCCAAATGGCTCCCTATTCTCTATGGTATGCAGTGCACTACTTTAGACCAGGGCTCTGGTTAAGGTGCACTATTTAGGGAATAGGGTGCCATTTTGAACGCAGACATAGAAGCAGTCAAGTGGATACGTGATAGTTATTTACCTCCAGGAAGCTGTCTCGGCAGCACTTGAAGTCACTCCTCTTCATGATGGACTCTGCCGTCAGGACCAACTCATTCTTACTAAGGGCTGGCTGCTCTGAACACGTATGGACAGACTGGGGGATGGAAGCATGGAGGATAGAGGGAAGGATGGAGGAGGGATAGAGGGATGGAGAGGAGGGATAGAGGGATGGAGAGGAGGGATAGAGGGACGGAGTGATAGAGGGATGGAGAGGAGGGATAGAGGGATGGAGAGGAGGGATAGAAAGACGGAGTGATAGAGGGAAGGATGGAGGAGGGATAGAGGGATGGAGAGGAGGGATAGAGGGACGGAGTGATAGAGGGATGGAGAGAGGAGGGATGGAGAGGAGGGATAGAGGGACGGAGTGATAGAGAGATGAGGGATAGAGGATTGGAGGGAGGAGGGATAGAGGGATGGAGAGGAGGGATAGAGGGACGGAGTGATAGAGGATTGGAGGGAGGAGGGATAGAGGGATGGAGAGGAGGGATAGAGGGAGAGGGATGGAGGGAGGATAGAGGGATAGAGGGAGAGGGATGGAGGGAGGATAGAGGGATGAGGGAAGGAGGGATAGAGGGATGGAGAGGAGGGATAGAGATGGAGGGAAGAGGAGTGATGGAGGGATAGAGGGATGAGGGATAGAGGGATAGAGGGAGGAGGGATAGAGGGATGGAGAGGAGGGATAGAGATGGAGGGAAGAGGAGTGATGGAGGGATAGAGGGATGAGGGAGGAGGGATAGAGGGAGGAGGGATAGAGGGAGGAGGGATAGAGGGAGTAGGGATAGAGGGATGGAGGGAGGATAGAGGGATGAGGGAGGAGGGATAGAGGGAGGAGGGATAGAGGGAGGAGGGATAGAGGGAGGAGGGATAGAGGGAGGAGGGATAGAGGGAGGAGGGATAGAGGAGGGATAGAGGGAGTAGGGATAGAGGGAGTAGGGATAGAGGGAGGAGTGCAGATGTGTTATTAGTCACTGTGGGTGGGTGAACAAACAGCTGACCTGCATCATCAACACATACATAGAGATGACAACATGCATGCTGGGTAAAACCTCATTTCACCGGCTGCACATTCTGAAGTCTGGCACTTTGAAATGCAGGCTTGTTTATGTTATTGTTGCCAGACCGACGACAGGTGAGGTCTAAGAGAATAATGGGTGTGGGAGTGTGACCGTATGTGTGTGTCTCTG
Source organism: Salvelinus alpinus (assembly GCF_045679555.1). Classification (NCBI taxonomy): domain Eukaryota; kingdom Metazoa; phylum Chordata; class Actinopteri; order Salmoniformes; family Salmonidae; genus Salvelinus; species Salvelinus alpinus. The sequence continues at coordinate 96,964,320 of NC_092088.1, forward strand.
TGTGTGCGTCTCTCTCTCTCTGTATCTGTGTGTATGTCTCTGTGTGTGTGTGTGTGTGTGCTTGCATGTGTGTCTCTGTGTGTGAGATGAAGTCTTGTCGCACACGTGTGTGTGACTCACCCGGATGTTGTCCAGAACTCTGTTGAACTCCAGCGGTTCATCTTTCCCCTCCATGGCGGCCGGGTCCAGGCCGTCCCCCCCATAGACGAACTGGATGATGTCACCCGTGGAGCTCCGTACCGTCAGATCATACTGGGAACACAGGTCCTCCAACGACTTCACCAGACGCCTCTGTTGACACACAACACATCCACCACAGAAGAACAGATCAGAGGATGAATCAACAACAGATAGGCCTATTTAATCCTGCTTGTTGTGTAACCGTGTGTGTGTGTGTGTGTGTGTGTGTGTGTGTGTGTGTGTGTGTGTGTGTGTGTGTGACCACTCAACACCCTTCCTCTGCTATGTGTCATCAGTCAGATGGTGAGCTGTTCTGATCTGACCACATCAACAACACACCCCTAGGACCCTCAACTCTGGACCGCCAAGCCAGCGCCACTGCATGTTTCCATTGTTCCCCTCTAGCCAGGGCCTGATTTAGACCTGGGACACCAGGTGGGTGATATTAATGATCAGGGCCTGATTTAGACCTGGGACACCAGGTGGGTGATATTAATGATCAGGGCCTGATTTAGACCTGGGACACCAGGTGGGTGATATTAATGATCAGGGCCTGATTTAGACCTGGGACACCAGGTGGGTGATATTAATGATCAGGGCCTGATTTAGACCTGGGACACAAGGTGGGTGATATTAATGACCAGGGCCTGATTTAGACCTGGGACACCAGGTGGGTGATATTAATGATCAGGGCCTGATTTAGACCTGGGACACCAGGTGGGTGATAGTAATGATCAGGGCCTGATTTAGACCTGGGACACAAGGTGGGTGATATTAATGACCAGGGCCTGATTTAGACCTGGGACACCAGGTGGGTGATATTAATGACCAGGTAGAACAGAAAAGCAGCAGACTCCGGACCTCATAGGGTCAGAGTTGAATAGCCCTGCTCTAGGAGATAACCCTGATCGCTACAGAAAAGCAGCAGGCTCCGAACCTCATAGGGTCAGAGTTGAATAGCCCTGCTCTAGGAGATGACCCTGATCGCTACAGAAAAGCAGCAGGCTACAGACCTCATAGGGTCAGAGTTGAATAGCCCTGCTCTAGGAGATAACCCTGATCGCTACAGAAAGGCAGCAGGCTCCGGACCTCATAGGGTCAGAGTTGAATAGCCCTGCTCTAGCAGATAACCCTGATCGCTACAGAAAGGCAGCAGGCTCCGGACCTCATAGGGTCAGAGTTGAATAGCCCTGCTCTAGGAGATAACCCTGATCGCTACAGAAAAGCAGCAGGCTCCGGACCTCATAGGGTCAGAGTTGAATAGCCCTGCTCTAGGAGATAACCCTGATCGCTACAGAAAGGCAGCAGGCTCCGGACCTCATAGGGTCAGAGTTGAATAGCCCATGCTCTAGCAGATAACCCTGATCGCTACTCAAGAGGGAGCCTGATAAGATTTACATTTGTAGGGAGCACAAGTTGTCCCTCTTTTCATGAATACAAGCAGAGAGCAGAGGGTGTTGGGTACGGTGCAGCAGGCAGCAGCCCAGCGGTGTGTGTGTGTGTGTTACCTGCATGTATCCGGTCTCTGCTGTTTTAACGGCGGTGTCCACCAAGCCCTCTCGACCAGCCATAGTGTGGAAAAAGAACTCCGTGGGCGTCAGGCCTGAATAAAAGCTGTCAGCCACAAAGCCTTTAGCCGCAGGAAGCTGTGACAGGACACACAGAGAGATAGAGAGAGAGGTGTTACATCATTATAAAAGGGCCTGGGCGAGTCCCAAATGGCACCCTATTCACTATACTGTGGAGTGCACTACTTCTGACCAGGGCCCCACAGAGCCTTGGTCAGAAGTAGTGCACTAAGTAGGGAAAAGGGTTGTCATTTTGGGATTCATCCCCTGTTAGAGCAAAACAAATGAAAACAGGGCTCTGACTGAGCCAGCTGGAGATGTTGTTTACTGCTGGGAAGGAGAAACATCTACGAACGTTTGAACGTTTTTCAACCCTTTAGCCTACAATTTCTGCAAGGTTGGCGGAAATCTAATTGACATAAATCCCCATCAAAATCCGTCTGTTTAAGCTAGAGATTGTTAACGCATCAGGCTGTGTGTGTCTCAATCCACCGCATCCTGACTAGTCTCCCAGTCCCTGCCGTTTAATAATATCCCCTCAGCATGTTGCTGCCCACCACCGTGCTTCACCGTAGGGATGGTGCCAGGTTTCCTCCAGATGTGACGCTTGGCATTCAGACCAAAGAGTTCAACCTTGGGGTTCATCAGACCAGAGAATCTTGTTTCTCATTGTCTGAGTCCTTCAGGTGCCTTTTGGCAAACTTCAAAAGGGGCTGTCGTGTGCCTTTTACTGAGGAGTGGTTTCTGTCTGGCCACTCTGTCATAAAGGCCTGATTGGTGGAGTGCTGCAGAGATGGTTGTCCTTCTGGTAGGTTCTCTCATCTCTACAGAGGTACTCTGGCACTCTGTCAGAGTAACCATCAGGTTCTTGGTCACCTCCCTGACCAAGGCCCTTCTCCCCCGATTGCTCAGTTTGGCCGGGCGGACAGCTCTAGGAAGAGTCTTGGTAGTTCCAAACTTCTTCCATTTAAGAATGATGGAGGCCACTGTGTTGTTGAGGACCTTCAATACTGCAGACATTTTTTTGGTACCTTTCCCCAGATCTGTGCCTCGACACGATCCTGTCTCGGAGCTCTACGGACAATTCCTTCCACCTCATGGCTTGGTTTTCTCTCTGTCAACTGTGGTACCTTAGACAGGTGTGTGCATGTCCAATCAATTTAATTTACCACAAGTGTTTCTCCAATCAAGTTGTAGAAACATCTCTAGGATGATCAATGGAAACAGGATGCACCTGAGCTCAATTTCGAGTCTCATAGCAACGGGTCAGAATACTTATGTAAATAAGGTATTTCTGTTTATTTTGTATAAATTTGCAAACATTTCTAAAAACCTGTTTTCCCTTGGTCATTATGGAGTAGATTGATGAGGGGGGGGAAATTATTTCATACATTTTTAGAATAAGGCTGTAACGTAACAAAATGTGGAAAAAGGTCAAGGGGTCTGAATACTTTCAGAATGAACTGTATATGATATAGGCTACTGCACATTACACATGACAGAAACACATACAAGCCCGTAGATATTAGCTAGCTCTATGCTCTCTTGGGTAAATAAATGAAACTAGCTCCAGTAGGCTAATCTGAGTGTGAACGGTATTAATGTAGACTACTGTATTAATATGTACATCGTTCAAACCATGATAAAGCAAGGAGAGAACATGTGATTCTGGTGCTGCAAGTATAAGCTAGAGAATATTGAAATATAATAGGACCTATTTGTATAATTAGTAGGCTGGCGCATATTAACCTTTCATGATATTTCCCCTAATTATTATTAGTCTACCTCCTCTTTTCCTCTCTAGTGCTGCTTCATTCCTTCCTCGCGTTCAACAGCTAAATGAAATATACCTTTATTTTCCCTTATCGTCATCCTTCTAATGTCATCCTTGAATAATATAGGACTAGAATTAGATGCCGACGGGTTTCACTTCTCTTCACGAAGATTGAATGGTTATGGGTCTGAATTAATAACTGCTATAGTCTACCACCATCTGAATGGGTCTGAATTAATAACTGCTATAGTCTACCACCATCTGAATGGTTATGGGTCTGAATTAATAACTGCTATAGTCTACCACCATCTGAATGGTTATGGGTCTGAATTAATAACTGCTATAGTCTACCACCATCTGAATGGGTCTGAATTAATAACTGCTATAGTCTACCACCATCTGAATGGTTATGGGTCTGAATTAATAACTGCTATAGTCTACCACCATCTGAATGGTTATGGGTCTGAATAAGTACATGCTATAGTCTACCACCATCTGAATGGTTATGGGTCTGAATAAGTACATGCTATAGTCTACCACCATCTGAATGGTTATGGGTCTGAATAAGTACCTGCTATAGTCTACCACCATCTGAATGGTTATGTCTGAATTAATAACTGCTATAGTCTACCACCATCTGAATGGTTATTGGTCTGAATTAATAACTGCTATAGTCTACCACCATCTGAATGGTTATGGGTCTGAATTAATAACTGTTATAGTCTACCACCATCTGAATGGTTACGGGTCTGAATTAATAACTGCTATAGTCTACCACCATCTGAATGGTTACGGGTCTGAATTAATAACTGCTATAGTCTACCACCATCTGAATGGTTATGGGTCTGAATTAATAACTGCTATAGTCTACCACCATCTGAATGGTTATGGGTCTGAATTAATAACTGCTATAGTCTACCACCATCTGAATGGGTCTGAATTAATAACTGCTATAGTCTACCACCATCTGAATGGTTATGGGTCTGAATTAAGTAACTGCTATAGTCTACCACCATCTGAATGGGTCTGAATTAATAACTGCTATAGTCTACCACCATCTGAATGGTTATGGGTCTGAATTAATAACTGTTATAGTCTACCACCATCTGAATGGTTATGGGTCTGAATTAATAACTGCTATAGTCTACCACCATCTGAATGGGTCTGAATAATACTGCTATAGTCTACCACCATCTGAATGGTTATGGGTCTGAATTAATAACTGCTATAGTCTACCACCATCTGAATGGGTCTGAATAATACTGCTATAGTCTACCACCATCTGAATGGGTCTGAATTAATAACTGCTATAGTCTACCACCATCTGAATGGTTATGGGTCTGAATTAATAACTGCTATAGTCTACCACCATCTGAATGGGTCTGAATTAATAACTGTTATAGTCTACCACCATCTGAATGGTTATGGGTCTGAATAAATAACTGCTATAGTCTACCACCATCTGAATGAGTCTGAATTAATAACTGCTATAGTCTACCACCATCTGAATGGTTATTGGTCTGAATTAATAACTGCTATAGTCTACCACCATCTGAATGGTTATGGGTCTGAATATAGTAACTGTTATAGTCTACCACCATCTGAATGGTTATGGGTCTGAATTAATAACTGCTATAGTCTACCACCATCTGAATGGTTATGAGTCTGAATTAATAACTGCTATAGTCTACCACCATCTGAATGGTTATGGGTCTGAATTAATAACTGCTATAGTCTACCACCATCTGAATGGGTCTGAATTAATAACTGCTATAGTCTACCACCATCTGAATGGTTATGGGTCTGAATTAATAACTGCTATAGTCTACCACCATCTGAATGGGTCTGAATTAATAACTGTTATAGTCTACCACCATCTGAATGGTTATGGGTCTGAATTAATAACTGCTATATTCTACCACCATCTGAATGGTTATGGGTCTGAATTAATAACTGCTATAGTCTACCACCATCTGAATGGTTATGGGTCTGAATTAATAACTGTTATAGCCTACCACCATCTGAATGGTTACGGGTCTGAATTAATAACTGTTATAGCCTACCACCATCTGAATGGTTACGGGTCTGAATTAATAACTGCTATAGTCTACCACCATCTGAATGGTTATGGGTCTGAATTAATAACTGTTATAGTCTACCAGCATCTGAATGGTTATGGGTCTGAATTAATAACTGCTATAGTCTACCACCATCTGAATGGGTCTGAATTAATAACTGCTATAGTCTACCACCATCTGAATGGGTCTGAATTAATAACTGTTATAGTCTACCACCATCTGAATGGTTATGGGTCTGAATTAATAACTGCTATAGTCTACCACCATCTGAATGGGTCTGAATATATAACTGCTATAGTCTACCACCATCTGAATGGGTCTGAATTAATAACTGTTATAGTCTACCACCATCTGAATGGTTATGGGTCTGAATTAATAACTGCTATAGTCTACCACCATCTGAATGGGTCTGAATTAATAACTGTTATAGTCTACCACCATCTGAATGGTTATGGGTCTGAATTAATAACTGCTATAGTCTACCACCATCTGAATGGGTCTGAATTAATAACTGCTATAGTCTACCGCGCATCTGAATGGGTCTGAATTAATAACTGTTATAGTCTACCACCATCTGAATGGTTATGGGTCTGAATATATAACTGTTATAGTCTACCACCATCTGAATGGTTATGGGTCTGAATTAATAACTGCTATAGTCTACCACCATCTGAATGGTTATGGGTCTGAATTAATAACTGCTATAGTCTACCACCATCTGAATGGTTATGGGTCTGAATTAATAACTGCTATAGTCTACCACCATCTGAATGGGTCTGAATTAATAACTGCTATAGTCTACCACCATCTGAATGGGTCTGAATTAATAACTGCTATAGTCTACCACCATCTGAATGGGTCTGAATTAATAACTGTTATAGTCTACCACCATCTGAATGGTTATGGGTCTGAATTAATAACTGCTATATTCTACCACCATCTGAATGGTTATGGGTCTGAATTAATAACTGCTATAGTCTACCACCATCTGAATGGTTATGGGTCTGAATTAATAACTGCTATAGTCTACCACCATCTGAATGGGTCTGAATTAATAACTGCTATAGTCTACCACCATCTGAATGGGTCTGAATTAATAACTGCTATATTCTACCACCATCTGAATGGTTATGGGTCTGAATTAATAACTGTTATAGTCTACCACCATCTGAATGGGTCTGAATTAATACCTGCTATAGTCTACCACCATCTGAATGGGTCTGAATTAATAACTGCTATATTCTACCACCATCTGAATGGTTATGGGTCTGAATTAATAACTGTTATAGTCTACCACCATCTGAATGGTTATGGGTCTGAATTAATAACTGCTATAGTCTACCACCATCTGAATGGTTATGAGTCTGAATTAATAACTGCTATAGTCTACCACCATCTGAATGGGTCTGAATTAATAACTGTTATAGTCTACCACCATCTGAATGGTTATGGGTCTGAATTAATAACTGCTATAGTCTACCACCATCTGAATGGGTCTGAATTAATAACTGTTATAGTCTACCACCATCTGAATGGTTATGGGTCTGAATTAATAACTGCTATAGTCTACCACCATCTGAATGGGTCTGAATTAATAACTGCTATAGTCTACCACCATCTGAATGGTTATGGGTCTGAATTAATAACTGTTATAGTCTACCGCGCATCGCACATTCGCTCTTCTTTCAAACTATCAGTTCTATTGGCTGCTGTATTTAACATTCAGCAAAGAATGCAAAATGCATTGTTGCAATGCAAAAAAAAAAAAAGTGTCATAGCAAGCTATTCTAGTGTATATTTTCCTGCTTCCTAGAAGTAAGGAGTGTTATTTAAGGAGAGACCAGCGGCAGACAGGTTCCTGCATATTGCACTAGAGACCGAGGCTGTCAGTTAGAAGCTTATTATAACCCATTAAATATAAGGCTAATCCTGCATTGAATTTATTACCTGACAGAGGTAGGCTCAGACTTCTATAAAATGGGGCTACATATCAATCTAGAAGAGGATTATCTGTGTTGGATGCACTTTGAATGGAGTTGATGGAGAGAGAGAGAGAGAAAGAGCTCCACTGACTCAAAGCAACGATATGCCTGTGATAGGCTGCTTTAAAACTGATTCAAAGCAACGATATGCCTGTGATAGGCTGCTTTAAAACTGATTCAAAGCAACGATATGCCTGTGATAGGCTGCTTTAAAACTGATTCAAAGCAACGATATGCCTGTGATAGGCTGCTTTAAAACAACGATATGCCTGTGATAGGCTGCTTTAAAACGGATTTAAAACAACGATATGCCTGTGATAGGCTGTTTTAAAACCTCTGCAGCTGCAATTTAAAAATATCTTTACAATAACAAAAAATAAGGTGATCCCCAAAGGCAGATGGAGATGGGTAAATTAGACGTGCATTCTGTCTTTATATTACTATTACTATGCTGCAGCAAATACAGGCCTACATGTCACAAGAAAATAAAGTTACCATGATGAGATGACAGGTCTAAATGCATTGTGAACTGCTGCTCCACCCCGAGACGGGCCGCCTGTCCCCGCCCCGAGATGGGCCGCCTGTCCCCGCCCCGAGACGGGCCGCCTGTCCCCGCCCCGAGACGGGCCTCCTGTCCCCGCCCCGAGCCGGGCCGCCTGTCCCCGCCCCGAGCCGGGCCGCCTGTCCCCGCCCCGAGACGGGCCGCCTGTCCCCGCCCCGAGACGGGCCGCCTGTCCCCGCCCCGAGACGGGCCGCCTGTCCCCGCCCCGAGACGGGCCGCCTGTCCCCACCCTGAGCGTTGATTCATCATGCAGAGGCCGTAGAGAAGCCAGATTTAGACATCACATGTAATTAAGCAGTTCCATTTCATGCTGTTCATATAAATAATTTATTATAATTTACCGGTTTCTCGCAGTTATTTATCCCCCCAAAAATGTAGAGGTTTTGGGCGGTAAATTCCAGTAAATATTGGTAAAGGGGTTCCTGCCATTAAACCCTAATGCTGACTGCAGGAATGTCCACCAGAGCTGTTGCCAGATGATTTAAATGTTAATTTCTCTACCTTAAGCCGCCTCCAACGTCATTTTAGAGAATTTGGCAGTACTTCCAACCGGCCTCACAATTGCTCACAATTGCATACCACGTGTAACCACGCCAGCCGAGGATCTCCACACCTGGTTTCGTCAACTACGGGATCGTCGGAGACCAGGCACCTAGACAGCTGATGAAACTGTGGGTTTGCACAACCGAAAAATGTCTGCACAAACGGTCAGAAACCGTCTCAGGAAAGCTCATCTGCGTGCTCCTCTTCCTCACCAGGGTCTTGACCTGACTGCAGTTGACTGCATCATAAATCGACTTCAAATGATCACATCGACGGCCACTGGCACGCTGGAGAAGTGTGCTCGTCACGGATGAATTCCGGTTTCAACTGTCCTGGGCAGATGGCAGACAGCGTGTACGGCGTCGTGTGGGCGAGCGGTTTGCTGATGTCAATGTTGTAAACAGAGTGCGCCATGGTGACGATGGGGTTATGCAAATTGCTTTTTATCGATGGAAATTTGAATGCACAGAGATATCGTGACGAGATCCTGAGGTCCATTGTCGTGCCATTGATCCACCACCATCTCCTCATGTTTCAGCATGATAATGCCCAGCCTCATGTCACAAGGATCTGTACACAATTCCTGGAAGCTGAAAATGTGCCAGTTCTTCAGAACCCCATCAGTGTCCTGGTCAAAAGGAGTACACTATGAAATAGGGTGTCATTTGGGAGATAGCCCACCCTAATATCTTCATGTTATGAATGAATGACACCATGCCCTGAGACTCTGGACAGATCTAATGGGGATTTCAGCTGGTTAATAACGGCCTTAAGAGGTTCTTACAGAATCTTACTTTCGAGTGTTTCTCAAAGTGTGGCAGCGAGCGGTTCTCGAAGCCGTCGGGCACTCGAGAGCCGCTTATAGCCTGCTGGCCCACACAGGCAATCATCTGGGAGATGTTGATGAAGGATCCTAGGAGGGGAAAGAGAAAGGGGTGAATAAATAACACCATTAGCATTACTGAATCATCACCTTAAACAAACAAAGGAAATCCTAAGCTTTCTACCATATACAGGTAAGCAAGCAGCCAGAACGGCTCATAGGAGTAGAATCTCCTGTTTCTGAAGCGTGATGTACCAGTACACCCCCTGGACAGGACACTAGTCTATCTCCTCAGTACACCCCCTGGACAGGGCACTAGTCTATCTCCTCAGTCCACCCCCTGGACAGGACACTAGTCTATCTCCTCAGTACACCCCCTGGACAGGACACTAGTCTATCTCCTCAGTACACCCCCTGGACAGGACACTAGTCTATCTCCTCAGTACACCCCCTGGACAGGACACTAGTCTATCTCCTCAGTACACCCCCTGGACAGGACACTAGTCTATCTTCTCAGTACACCCCCTGGACAGGACACTGGTCTATCTTCTCAGTACACCCCCTGGACAGGACACTGGTCTATCTCTTCAGTACACCCCCTGGACAGGACACTGGTCTATCTCCTCAGTCCACCCCCTGGACAGGACACTGGTCTATCTCCTCAGTCCACCCCCTGGACAGGACACTGGTCTATCTCCTCAGTACACCCCCTGGACAGGACACTAGTCTATCTCCTCAGTACACCCCCTGGACAGGACACAGGTCTATCTCCTCAGTACACCCCCTGGACAGGACACTAGTCTATCTCCTCAGTACACCCCCTGGACAGGACACTAGTCTATCTCCTCAGTACACCCCCTGGACAGGACACTGGTCTATCTCCTCAGTACACCCCCTGGACAGGACACTAGTCTATCTCCTCAGTACACCCCCTGGACAGGGCACTAGTCTACCACAGGGCCCCAATATATCTCCTTAATGCTGAGTGACAAGCAGAGATGCACCAGGTCCCATTTTACTTTGGTATGACTCGGCCCGGGGATCACACTCTCAATCACAACACCACTGAGTTGGACAATGTACAAGTACTGCCCATAATCAATTAATACATGAGAAATGTAGCAGGGAGAAGAGACATAATGATGGAGAGATGTTGATGAGAGTCTACAGCAGGGAGAAGATACATAATGATGGAGATGTTGATGAGAGTCTACAGCAGGGAGAAGAGACAATGATGGAGAGATGATGATGAGAGTCTACAGCAGGGAGAAGAGACATGATGATGGAGAGATGTTGATGAGAGTCTACAGCAGGGTGAAGAGACGTGATGATGGAGAGATGATGATGAGAGTCTACAGCAGGGTGAAGAGACGTGATGATGGAGAGATGATGATGAGAGTCTACAGCAGGGAGAAGAGACATAATGATGGAGAGATGTTGATGATGAGAGTCTACAGCAGGGAGAAGAGACATGATGATGGAGAGATGTTGATGAGAGTTTACAGCAGGGAGAAGAGACATAATGATGGAGAGATGTTGATGAGAGTCTACAGCAGGGAGAAGAGACATAATGATGGAGAGATGATGATGAGAGTCTACAGCAGGGAGAAGAGACATAATGATGGAGAGATGTTGATGAGAGTCTACAGCAGGGAGAAGAGACATAATGATGGAGAGATGTTGATGAGAGTCTACAGCAGGGAGAAGAGACATGATGATGGAGAGATGTTGATGAGAGTCTACAGCAGGGAGAAGAGACATAATGATGGAGAGATGTTGATGAGAGTCTACAGCAGGGAGAAGAGACATGATGATGGAGAGATGATGAGAGTCTACAGCAGGGAGAAGAGACATAATGATGGAGAGATGTTGATGATGAGTCTACAGCAGGGAGAAGAGACATGATGATGGAGAGATGATGATGAGAGTCTACAGCAGGGAGAAGAGACATAATGATGGAGAGATGTTGATGAGAGTCTACAGCAGGGAGAAGAGACATGATGATGGAGAGATGTTGATGAAAGTCTACAGCAGGGAGAAGAGACATGATGATGGAGAGATGTTGATGAAAGTCTACAGCAGGGAGAAGAGACGTGATGGGAAAAGGATTTAAGGGCATTACCATTACACTAACTTGTTTACCTTAAACCAGAGGGAGGGAGACTAGAACCAGGGGGAGGGAGACTAGAACCAGGGGGAAGGAGACTAGAACCAGGGGGAAGGAGACTAGAACCAGGGGGAGGGAGACTAGAACCAGGGGGAGGGAGACTAGAACCAGGGGGAGGGAGACTAGAACCAGGGGGAGGGAGACTAGAACCAGGGGGAGGGAGACTAGAACCAGGGGGAGCGAGACTAGAACCAGGGGGAGGGAGACTAGATTCAGCCCCGGGGGCTGATTTTTGGCGGAGTGAATGGTCGGGAGGGCCTGAACGTAACTATAATCATTTTGATCACTGCAAATTGACAACTAAGACCCAAAATAATGTCACACCTTGATCACTTCTCTTTTTTCTTTCTTCGTTGGAATACTTGAGAACAGATTTCCTAAATTAAACTCATTTTTTAGCTGAATTCCTGGTGATTTTACAGTCATTTTTTAGGAAAAGAAAGTTGCAGGCCGGTTTTGGCCCGCGGGCAGCCTGTCGCCGACCACAGCCTTAAACCCATGGGCTGGTTTCCCAGACACAGACTAAGCTTTTGAAATCTGTGGAGAATCTCCATTGAGCATAGTTTTTAGTCCTGTTCTATAAACTATACTGTACATCCTACCATAAACAGATAATGAAAGAGCCTAAAGCAGGGAGAAAATGAAATAAGGCAATTATAATGGCTATATTAGCATACAGGTCAGCTACAGGTCAGTACTAGCCCCTAATAATCCATAAAACAAACGTTAAAGTATAACCTAGCTGTTCCCATGACAACAGCGCTCTAACGGCCAATAAAATCCGAGCGAATCAGGAAGTCTTAGTTGAAGTGAATAAGAACCACTTAGTCCTTATTATTAGAAGTGTGTACAGGCAGAGCTCTTGACATGTGATTAGTGTATGTGTGTGTGACCGTGTGTGTGACCGTGTGTGTGTGTGGTAAAGGCAGCATTTAAACCTCCGCGGCTGGTTAGTTGACCTACCTTTGGAGCCACACAGAGCCATAATCAGAGGACTGTTGGTCTTGTCCAGTTCTCTGAGGCAGGCGCTGCCGGCATGGTCTCTGATAACAGATAGCTCCTTCAGGATGAGGGCCTGTTGAGAGACACATCATTATCACTCTAAACCACAGGTAATAGATACACCTCCATTACAAAAGAAAGTGCTCTCTCTCCTCCTCACATCAGTCTGAAGCAGAGATGATGACCTACCTGCTTTCAAAAGGCCACCACACTAAAGTAGCTGGTCTAGAAGGAGCACCAGACAATAGATACAGTAGCTGGTCTAGAAGGAGCACCAGACAATAGATACAGTAGCTGGTCTAGAAGGAGCACCAGACAATAGATACAGTAGCTGGTCTAGAAGGAGCACCAGACAATAGATACAGTAGCTGGTCTAGAAGGAGCACCAGACAATAGATACAGTAGCTGGTCTAGAAGGAGCACCAGACAATAGATACAGTAGCTGGTCTAGAAGGAGCACCAGACAATAGATACAGTAGCTGGTCTAGAAGGAGCACCAGACAATAGATACAGTAGCTGGTCTAGAAGGAGCACCAGACAATAGATACAGTAGATGGTCTAGAAGGAGCACCAGACAATAGATACAGTAGCTGGTCTAGAAGGAGCACCAGACAATAGATACAGTAGCTGGTCTAGAAGGAGCACCAGACATCAACCAGACAATAGATACAGTAGCTGGTCTAGAAGGAGCACCAGACAATAGATACAGTAGCTGGTCTAGAAGGAGCACCAGACAATAGATACAGTAGCTGGTCTAGAAGGAGCACCAGACATCAACCAGACAATAGATACAGTAGCTGGTCTAGAAGGAGCACCAGACAATAGATACAGTAGCTGGTCTAGAAGGAGCACCAGACATCAACCAGACAATAGATACAGTAGCTGGTCTAGAAGGAGCACCAGACAATAGATACAGTAGCTGGTCTAGAAGGAGCACCAGACATCAACCAGACAATAGATACAGTAGCTGGTCTAGAAGGAGCACCAGACATCAACCAGACAATAGATACAGTAGCTGGTCTAGAAGGAGCACCAGACAATAGATACAGTAGCTGGTCTAGAAGGAGCACCAGACATCAACCAGACAATAGATACAGTAGCTGGTCTAGAAGGAGCACCAGACAATAGATACAGTAGCTGGTCTAGAAGGAGCACCAGACAATAGATACAGTAGCTGGTCTAGAAGGAGCACCAGACAATAGATACAGTAGCTGGTCCAGAAGGAGCACCAGACATCAACCAGACAATAGATACAGTAGCTGGTCTAGAAGGAGCACCAGACATCAACCAGACAATAGATACAGTAGCTGGTATAGAAGGAGCACCAGACAATAGATACAGTAGCTGGTCTAGAAGGAGCACCAGACAATAGATACAGTAGCTGGTCTAGAAGGAGCACTAGACAATAGATACAGTAGCTGGTCTAGAAGGAGCACCAGACAATAGATACAGTAGCTGGTCTAGAAGGAGCACCAGACATCAACCAGACAATAGATACAGTAGCTGGTATAGAAGGAGCACCAGACAATAGATACAGTAGCTGGTCTAGAAGGAGCACCAGACAATAGATACAGTAGCTGGTCTAGAAGGAGCACCAGACATCAACCAGACAATAGATACAGTAGCTGGTCTAGAAGGAGCACCAGACAATAGATACAGTAGCTGGTCTAGAAGGAGCACCAGACAATAGATACAGTAGCTGGTCTAGAAGGAGCACTAGACAATAGATACAGTAGCTGGTCTAGAAGGAGCACCAGACAATAGATACAGTAGCTGGTCTAGAAGGAGCACCAGACATCAACCAGACAATAGATACAGTAGCTGGTATAGAAGGAGCACCAGACAATAGATACAGTAGCTGGTCTAGAAGGAGCACCAGACAATAGATACAGTAGCTGGTCTAGAAGGAGCACCAGACATCAACCAGACAATAGATACAGTAGCTGGTCTAGAAGGAACACCAGACAATAGATATAGTAGCTGGTCTAGAAGGAGCACCAGACAATAGATACAGTAGCTGGTATAGAAGGAGCACCAGACAATAGATACCGTAGCTGGTCTAGAAGGAGCAAAGCTCATGGTGGCTGTTTGATTTGGGGATACCAGAAATATCAGCTAGTTTAAGGGGGGTGGGGGATTGATTCAGTTTGGACCAAGCTTGAGGTAAAGACAGGCTTCAGGTGAAGGGAGACGTCATCATTGTGCTTAACTATATCCTTTTGCAAAAAACACCACTGAAAAGGCTCCAGTTGACTCCAGGAAATGTAAAAGGATACTAATCTGATTGGTTATCTTGTGTTTATAGTATCTCCACGGTCTCCTCAGCAGTGGATCCTGAACCCTGCAGCATCAAATTGAGAGAAGTGACTAAGCTAAGAGATATCTAGTCTAGGGGGTACCTCCAGCGTCTCCTCAGCCATGCAGCCTGAATCCTGCAGCATCAAATTGAGAGAAGTGACTAAGCTAAGAGTTATCTAGTCTAGGGGGTACCTCCAGCGTCTCCTCAGCCGTGCAGCCTGGCTGTTGCTGCAGTTTGCCAGTCTTCAGGGCCTCGATGTACTCGTCACACTTGGCATAGCCTTCGTCCAGCAGGTTCTGTTTGGCCTTCAGCAGACCCTGGCCTGGGGTCACGTCACCAATACCGATGGAGAAACCCCGATTGGCTGCAAGGTTTTATAACGGTCATGTTCAGTAGGGCACAATGTAGCCAAATGTTGGGCAACGGGAAAACTAAAACGACCAAACTAAAACAAGCATTGTAAAGTACGAGAACGCATTTAATATTGAGCATGTTCAAAGCATTATCAGAAAGGGATATAAACCTACAATATATTACCATTATATCACAGTACATCATGTTCAAAGCATTAACCATAAAGGGATGAAATCCTACAGTATATTACTATTATATAATTAGATCACAGTACATCATCAGTGAACTGCAGGTCAGTATAGCATCTTTGAAGTATTGACAGAAGAGAACATGTCAGTACGGGCGGCGGTGGACGTACAGAGGTATGTAGGCGCGATGCGGGCCAGGCGAGACATGGCGTTGGCTGCCTCCAGCTGCCCCCAGTCTCTCAGCAGGATGTAGAATATGTTCTTCTTGGAGCCAGAGCCCAACGTGCCCTTATCCATGGTACCACACATCAACTCACTGTTCTGGATCACCACGACTGACAGACAGAGAGAGAGACACAGAGCGAGAGAGATACACAGAGAGAGAGAGAGAGAGAGATATACAGAGAGAGAGAGAGAGATAGACACAGAGAGAGAGAGAAAGACACAGAGACAGAGACAGAGACACAGAGACACAGAGAGAGACACAGATACACAGAGAGAAAGACACAGAGACACAGAGAGAGACAGAGAGACAGAGAGAGAGACACAGAGAGAAAGACACAGAGACACAGAGAGAGACAGAGAGAGACAAAGAGAGAGAGACACAGTGAGAGAGAGAGAGAGAGAGAGAGAGAGAGAGAGAGAGAGAGAGAGAGAGAGAGAGAGAGAGAGAGAGAGAGACACAGAGAGAAAGACACAGAGAGAGACACAGAGACAGAGAGAGACAGATAATCATAGTTTTGGAATAATGAATCAGAATCGTTGAATCTGATTATAGTAATACAATTATATTTAAATCTGAATACTTGAATCAGATGATATGTATTTTATGGATGAAGACACTAGAGAGGCATGAGGAGGAACTCACAGGAGTCGTTGCTGCAGAGGTCCTCTCCTTTGCCGCTGTACTGTTTCCCCTTGGTCCTCAGGTTGGCCTTGACTGGACAGTCCTTACTGGGCTTCAGGATCAGACCAAAGAGCTGCTTCCCTGTCCACAGTGTCATGGGCTGACAACAGACAACAGAGTCATGGGCTAACAACAGACAACAGAGTCATGAGCTGACAGCAGACAACAGAGTCATGGGCTGACAGCAGACAACAGAGTCATGGGCTAACAACAGACAACATAGTCATGGGCTAACAACAGACAACAGAGTCATGGGCTAACAACAGACAACAGAGTCATGAGCTAACAACAGACAACAGAGTCATGGGCTAACAACAGACAACAGAGTCATGAGCTGACAACAGACAACATAGTCATGGGCTGACAGCAGAGTCATGGGCTAACAACAGACAACATAGTCATGGGCTAACAACAGACAACAGAGTCATGGGCTAACAACAGACAACAGAGTCATGAGCTAACAACAAAGTCACGGGCTGACAACAGACAACAGAGTCATGGGCTGACAACAGACAACAGAGTCATGGGCTGACAACAGACAACATAGTCATGGGCTGACAGCAGACAACAGAGTCATGGGCTAACAACAGACAACATAGTCATGGGCTAACAACAGACAACAGAGTCATGGGCTAACAACAGACAACAGAGTCATGAGCTAACAACAAAGTCACGGGCTGACAACAGACAACAGAGTCATGGGCTGACAACAGACAACAGAGTCATGGGCTAACAACAGACAACATAGTCATGGGCTAACAACAGACAGAGTCACGGGCTGACAACAGAGTCATGAGCTGACAACAGACAACATAGTCATGAGCTAACAACAGACAACAGAGTCATGGGCTAACAACAGACAACAGAGTCATGAGCTGACAACAGACAACATAGTCATGGGCTAACAACAGACAACAGAGTCATGAGCTAACAACAGAGTCATGGGCTAACAACAGACAACAGAGTCATGGGCTGACAACAGACAACAGAGTCATGGGCTGACAACAGACAACAGAGTCATGGGCTGACAACAGACAACAGAGTCATGGGCTAACAACAGACAACAGAGTCATGGGCTAACAACAGACAACAGAGTCATGGGCTGACAACAGACGACAGAGTCATGGGCTAACAACAGACGACAGAGTCATGGGCTAACAACAGACAACAGAGTCATGACGGACTGACAACAGAGTCATGACGGACTGACAACAGAGTCATGACGGACTGACAACAGAGTCATGAGCTAACAACAGAGTCATGGGCTAACAACAGACAACAGAGTCATGGGCTGACAACAGACAACAGAGTCATGGGCTGACAACAGACGACAGAGTCAAGGGCTAACAACAGACGACAGAGTCATGGGCTAACAACAGACAACAGAGTCATGACGGACTGACAACAGAGTCATGACGGACTGACAACAGAGTCATGACGGACTGACAACAGAGTCATGACGGACTGACAACAGAGTCATGACGGACTGACAACAGAGTCATGGCGGACTGACAACAGAAAGACCAACACCCAAATGATTGACGAGTTGCAGACCACTGATATTTAACTACTAAAGAAAGTCACACTGTATGACTCCCAGTGACTTTCAGACCAACTGTATTAAACTACTAAAGTCACTCTATATGACTCCCAGTGACTTTCAGACCAACTGATATTTAACTACTAAAGAAAGTCACTCTATATGACTCCCAGTGACTTTCTAGATGTTTTCCCCTCACGACAGAGAACAACAGATGTCGGCCCAATATCCAGTCCCATCATTCAGTTGAACCAAGGAGAGCCGTACCTTGAGTATGGCAGGGTGTGGGAGAGCCGTACCTTGAGTATGGCAGGGTGTGGGAGAGCCGTACCTTGAGTATGGCAGGGTGTGGGAGAGCCGTACCTTGAGTATGGCAGGGTGTGGGAGAGCCGTACCTTGAGTATGGCAGGGTGTGGGAGAGCCGTACCTTGAGTATGGCAGGGTGTGGGAGAGCCGTACCTTGAGTATGGCAGGGTGTGGGAGAGCTGTACCTTGAGTATGGCAGGGTGTGGGAGAGCTATCTTGATCTTCTCATCCACCCCCACCAGGATAGAGGCCACTATCTGGCAGGCTTTAGACCTATCGAAGAAAGTGTCCTTCAGGGTCAACAGGTAGGCTCCTGAGAAGAAAGGCGAGAGAGGAGAAGAGTAGGGTGTTGAAATGTGGAGTGTGAAACATACAGCTATTGTCTTCCTAAGAAATAGCCTAAGAAATATTAGGCTACACTTTCTCCAAATATGATAAATACAAAGATGACATTTTGACATTGCTATATGTGGCCGGATTCAGGATCGTAGGCATTTGAGTCTATTTCCTACTTTACAGTACAGACGTAAAAAAACAAAATATATTATTTTTTTTAGTTGCAGAAAAGCCTTCTTGAACGTGTGAACTTTCATATGACTTAATTACAAACTTGTCTGGAATCCATAAATATGAATAAAAATGTTATATTATGAGCCTAGTTTAGCCAAGGAGTAAAGCACTGAGCTCTATAGGGAGAAAGACAGGCTCCGTGATTGGCTGATAATGGAGGGGGGATAATAGAGAGCAGAGGAGCCTCAAATAGTGAATATTTTTAGATTAAACTGTACTAAATATATTCACGTCACCAAATAATTGATTAAAATACACTGTTTTGCGATGAAGGTCTACAGTAACTTCAACAGCACTCTGTAGGGTAGCACCATGGTGTAGCCGGAGGACAGCTAGTTTCTGTCCTCCTCTGGGTACATTGACTTCAATAGAACACCTAGGAGTCTCATGGTTCTCACCCCCTTCCATAGACTTACACAGTAATCATGACAACTTCCGGAGGATGTCCTTTAACCTATTAGAAATTATGCAGTATGAACTGAAAATGTTGTTCACCCAATCAAAGGATCAGAGAATGAATCTAGTACTGAAAGGATAAGCTACAGCTAGCTAGCACTGCAGTGTATAAAATGTGGTAGTTGACTCAAAGAGAGAGAAAGAAACGTTGAACAGTTTTGAACAAATTCATTTAGTTAATGAAGGAGAAGCAACAGAGAGAGAGTGAGAGAGAGCAAGACAGCTATATTTAGTTGTATTTTTTTCACTTTCACTTAGCTAGCGAAAGCAGCTAGCTAGTTTAGCCTACTCAAACACCCGCTCAAACAGATAGGGATGCTATGTAAGCTAGCTGGCTATGACAGTTCAACACTGGAACTCTTTCAAGTCAAGGTAAGCTTTTCGTTTTATTAATTTATTGCCACCGGGGCCCACCGGTGTAACTGCTAAACTGCTTGCTGACTGCACTGCATGATTTTAGCGGGATTACTAACGCGTTAGTTCTAGTAGCAATGTTGACTATGACGTTACTAACATCGTTAGCTAATATGGTGACAACGATGTAGGCTGTGTGTAGTGATTAACGATATGAAGGTTTGGCTTGGAAAGTTTTTTTCCGCCTGGTCACAGACAGCTGATGTGTTGTGCACTGAAGTCCACAAGCGAAGGGAAAAGATGAGGAGAAGAGCGCATAGATGCAAGAAGGAATTATACAACGAGCAAAATGTTCATGCTGTTTGTATGTGGTGGCTATGAAAGTGAACTGTGTTTGCGTGTGATCAGGGGTGTATTCATTCCATTGATTCTGTTGAAAACCAATTCTTAAAAACGGAAGCAAGCGGAACGAAAATGATAAACATAATTGAATTTGTCCAATAGAAACTCTCATTTGCAACCTTTGGACTAATGATTACACCCTAGGTCAGCTAGATGCAGGCAGGAGTGTGCAGGGCGTTACTGAATGTGCCAATGTCGGTCACTTTGATTACTCACATTTCTCTCAACCTGTTGTAAACTTTCATTCATAGGCTAGGTTGTAGCAACCTCATGATGGGTATAGGGAAAATGTGAGTATCGTGTAGTAGCCTAAACCTATCAATGTCACATTGAACTGGGTGAATATGAATGACAGTAACCTAAACCTATCACTGTTACATTGAACTGGGTGAATATGAATGACAGTAACCTAAACCTATCACTGTTACATTGAACTGGGTGAATATGAATGACAGTAACCTAAACCTATCACTGTTACATTGAACTGGGTGAATATGAATGACAGTAACCTAAACCTATCACTGTTACATTGAACTGGGTGAATATGAATGGCAGTAACCTAAACCTATCACTGTTACATTGAACTGGGTGAATATGAATGGCAGTAACCTAAACCTATCACTGTTACATTGAACTGGGTGAATATGAATGACAGTAACCTAAACCTATCACTGTTACATTGAACTGGGTGAATATGAATGACAGTAACCTAAACCTATCACTGTTACATTGAACTGGGTGAATATGAATGACAGTAACCTAAACCTATCACTGTTACATTGAACTGGGTGAATATGAATGACAGTAACCTAAACCTATCACTGTTACATTGAACTGGGTGAATATGAATGACAGTAACCTAAACCTATCACTGTTACATTGAACTGGGTGAATATGAATGACAGTAACCTAAACCTATCACTGTTACATTGAACTGGGTGAATATGAATGGCAGTAACCTAAACCTATCACTGTTACATTGAACTGGGTGAATATGAATGGCAGTAACCTAAACCTATCACTGTTACATTGAACTGGGTGAATATGAATGACAGTAACCTAAACCTATCACTGTTACATTGAACTGGGTGAATATGAATGACAGTAACCTAAACCTATCACTGTTACATTGAACTGGGCGAATGGAATATGAATGACAGTAACCTAAACCTATCACTGTTACATTGAACTGGGTGAATATGAATGGCAGTAACCTAAACCTATCACTGTTACATTGAACTGGGTGAATATGAATGACAGTAACCTAAACCTATCACTGTTACATTTTACCTGGGTGAATATGAATGACAGTAACCTAAACCTATCACTGTTACATTGAACTGGGCGAATGGAATATGAATGACAGTAACCTAAACCTATCACTGTTACATTGAACTGGGCGAATGGAATATGAATGACAGTAACCTAAACCTATCACTGTTACATTGAACTGGGCGAATGGAATATGAATGACAGTAACCTAAACCTATCACTGTTACATTGAACTGGGTGAATATGAATGACAGTAACCTAAACCTATCACTGTTACATTGAACTGGGTGAATATGAATGACAGTAACCTAAACCTATCACTGTTACATTGAACTGGGTGAATATGAATATGAATGACAGTCATCCAATATGCTGTAATAGAAATAAGGCCAAGCTCATTAAAAATAAAAGTCGCCCTCCTTCATGTTAAACGTCACCAACCGCCACTGACAGAGAGACCACTTTCTGGAGGACAACGCCACGCTGACTCATGAATAAATGGGTGGGGCTTAAGAGGGTGCGAACAATGCTGAATGGACGTAAAGAAACAAGTGTTCTGTAGAAAGTGGGAAACTCATTGAAGGGCATTTTTCTCCTACCCGTCTCCATATTGGGATAACACGTCTATCAAACGTCAAAGAAGCATAACTTTCCCATGTTTCATAACAGACCAAAGCTCTGGGACTGTACCTTCATAACATGTAAAAAAATATATATATTTGACATAAGTTCATCTTCCTGAATTCAGTTTCAAAATGTCAAACCCTAGTGGATAATAAAGTCAGTATGAAGAAGCCCCATCAAGGTGTTGATTTAACAAGAGGTCCCAATCTGGATAAACACAAGCAAAGCAGCTGTATAACGAAGATGACATCGTTATGATGAGACGAGCTGTGACACATCTATCTAATGTAGTGAACAGATGACATCGTTATGATGAGACGAGCTGTGACACATCTATCTAATGTAGTGAACAGATGACATCGTTATGATGAGACGAGCTGTGACACATCTATCTAATGTAGTGAACAGATGACATCGTTATGATGAGACGAGCTGTGACACATCTATCTAATGTAGTGAACAGATGACATCGTTATGATGAGACGAGCTGTGACACATCTATCTAATGTAGTGAACAGACGACATCGTTATGATGAGACGAGCTGTGACACATCTATCTAATGTAGTGAACAGATGACATCGTTATGATGAGACGAGCTGTGACACATCTATCTAATGTAGTGAACAGATGACATCATTATGATGAGACGAGCTGTGACACATCTATCTAATGTAGTGAACAGATGACATCGTTATGATGAGACGAGCTGTGACAACATCTATCTAATGTAGTGAACAGATGACATCGTTATGATGAGACGAGCTGTGACACATCTATCTAATGTAGTGAACAGATGACATCGTTATGATGAGACGAGCTGTGACACATCTATCTAATGTAGTGAACAGATGACATCGTTATGATGAGACGAGCTGTGACACATCTATCTAATGTAGTGAACAGATGACATCGTTATGATGAGACGAGCTGTGACACATCTATCTAATGTAGTGAACAGATGACATCGTTATGATGAGACGAGCTGTGACACATCTATCTAATGTAGTGAACAGATGACATCGTTATGATGAGACGAGCTGTGACACATCTATCTAATGTAGTGAACAGATGACATCGTTATGATGAGACGAGCTGTGACACATCTATCTAATGTAGTGAACAGATGACATCATTATGATGAGACGAGCTGTGACACATCTATCTAATGTAGTGAACAGATGACATCGTTATGATGAGACGAGCTGTGACACATCTATCTAATGTAGTGAACAGATGACATCGTTATGATGAGACGAGCTGTGACATCTATCTAATGTAGTGAACAGATGACATCGTTATGATGAGACGAGCTGTGACACATCTATCTAATGTAGTGAACAGATGACATCGTTATGATGAGACGAGCTGTGACACATCTATCTAATGTAGTGAACAGATGACATCGTTATGATGAGACGAGCTGTGACACATCTATCAAATGTAGTGAACAGATGACGTCGTTATGATGAGACGAGCTGTGACAACATCTATCTAATGTAGTGAACAGATGACATCGTTATGATGAGACGAGCTGTGACACATCTATCTAATGTAGTGAACAGATGACATCGTTATGATGAGACGAGCTGTGACACTCTATCTAATGTAGTGAACAGATGACATCGTTATGATGAGACGAGCTGTGACACATCTATCTAATGTAGTGAACAGATGACATCGTTATGATGAGACGAGCTGTGACACATCTATCTAATGTAGTGAACAGATGACATCGTTATGATGAGACGAGCTGTGACACATCTATCTAATGTAGTGAACAGATGACATCGTTATGATGAGACGAGCTGTGACACATCTATCTAATGTAGTGAACAGATGACATCGTTATGATGAGACGAGCTGTGACACATCTATCTAATGTAGTGAACAGATGACATCGTTATGATGAGACGAGCTGTGACATCTATCTATCTAATGTAGTGAACAGATGACATCGTTATGATGAGACGAGCTGTGACACATCTATCTAATGTAGTGAACAGATGACATCGTTATGATGAGACGAGCTGTGACATCTATCTATCTAATGTAGTGAACAGATGACATCGTTATGATGAGACGAGCTGTGACACATCTATCTAATGTAGTGAACAGATGACATCGTTATGATGAGACGAGCTGTGACACATCTATCTAATGTAGTGAACAGATGACATCGTTATGATGAGACGAGCTGTGACATCTATCTAATGTAGTGAACAGATGGGAGAGCGCCAGGGAGACATCTTCCATCAGGTTGATCACATGATCACCGTGTCAAAACCTTTCTCCACCTAACAACGAGCAGTTTGAGACACTCACTAATACAGACGTCAAAGGACCTCAATCATCCGACAAATGAGCCATTTGATTGGCTGTCAGGCCCTGCTGCGACAAACAACGATTGGCTATTGCTGTAACACAATGGCTGACCTGTCAGAAAGTCTTGAATAGCAGCAATCAGAGGCTCTCCGTTCCTGGGGGTCACCAGGTTGGCTTTGGTCTGGAGGAAAAGAGACAAAGAGAAATGAGAAAAGTATCGGTCAGAGGGAAAAGTAGAACCTCGGCTGTACAGGTTTTAGTTTAAACCTGGGCTTTGAAAGACTGAGTGACAGAGAGGAGAAGTGTAGGGGAGGACTGTGGGGCGGTGTAGAGGTGGACTGTGTGGCGGTGTAGAGGTGGACTCTGGGGCGGTGTAGGGGTGGACTCTGGGGCGGTGTAGGGGTGGACTCTGGGGCGGTGTAGGTGTAGGGGGGGCTGTACAGCGTGTAGGGGTGTGAGGTGTGTGAGGTAGGTAGGGGTGTGAGGTGTGTGGGGGTGTGAGGTGTGTGGGGGTGTGAGGTAGGTAGGGGTGTGAGGTGTGTGTGGGGTGAGGGTGTAGGGGTGTGAGGTGTGTAGGGGTGTGAGGTGTGTGGGGGTGTGAGGTGTGTGGGGGTGTGAGGTGTGTGAGGTGTGTAGGGTGGGAGGTGTGAGGTGTGTGGTGTGTGAGGTAGGTAGGGGTGTGAGGTGTGTGGGGGTGTGAGGTAGGTAGGGGTGTGAGGTGTGTGAGTTGTGTGGGGGTGTGAGGTGTGTGGGGGTGTGAGGTGTGTAGGGGTGTGGGGGTGTGAGGTGTGTAGGGGTGTGAGGTGTGTAGGGGTGTGAGGTGTGTGAGGGGTGTAGGGGTGTGAGGTAGGTAGGGGTGTAGGGGTGTGGGGTGTGTAGGGGTGTGAGGTGTGTAGGTAGGTAGGGGTGTGAGGTGTGTGAGGTGTGTAGGGGTGTGGGGGGTGTGAGGTGTGTAGGGATGTGAGGTGTGGGGGTATGAGGTGTGTGGGGGTGTGAGGTGTGTAGGGGTGTGAGGTGTGGGGGTGTGAGGTGTGTAGGGGTGTGAGGTGTGTGGGGATGTGAGGTGTGGGGGTGTGAGGGTGTGAGGTGTGTAGGGATGTGAGGTGTGGGGGTGTGAGGTGTGTGGGGGTGTGAGGTGTGAGGGGTGTAGGGATGTGAGGTGTGGGGGTGTGAGAGGTGTGTAGGGATGTGAGGTGTGGGGGTGTGAGGGGTGTGAGGTGTGTGAGGTGATGTGAGGTGTGTAGGGGTGTGAGGTGTGTGGGGGGTGTGAGGTGTGTAGGGATGTGAGGTGTGGGGGTGTGAGGTGTGTGGGGGTGTGAGGTGTGTGGGGGTGCAAGGTGTGTGGGGGTGTGAGGTGTGGGGGTGTGAGGTGTGCTGCAGGAGTCTAAAGGTGAAGCAGGGCAGGTGACACTAACCCCCATCAGCACCAGGGCTTCAGCCTTGGCCTCCTCTGTCTGGGGAAGGTGAAGGTTCATCTCGTCCCCGTCAAAGTCAGCGTTGTACGGCGTGCACACACACTCGTTGAACCGGAACGTTCTGTGAGGCTTCACTTTGGCCTTCAGGACAGATAAAGATAATAATGATTTCATTGAGATCTGCCTGAAATAAACTTATCTTGATACACCCAAAACAGTAACAACTACACGACAAGGCAGCTCTAGAACAGTAACAGATACACGACAAGGCAGCTCTAAAACAGTAACAGATACACGACAAGGCAGCTCTAAAACAGTAACAACTACACGACAAGGCAGCTCTAAAACAGTAACAACTACACGACAAGGCAGCTCTAAAACAGTAACAACTACACGACAAGGCAGCTCTAGAACAGTAACAACTACACGACAAGGCAGCTATAAAACAGTAACAGATACACGACAAGGCAGCTCTAAAACAGTAACAACTACACGACAAGGCAGCTCTAGAACAGTAACAACTACACGACAAGGCAGCTCTAAAACAGTAACAACTACACGACAAGGCAGCTCTAAAACAGTAACAACTACACGACAAGGCAGCTCTAGAACAGTAACAACTACACGACAAGGCAGCTCTAGAACAGTAACAGATACACGACAAGGCAGCTCTAAAACAGTAACAGATACACGACAAGGCAGCTCTAAAACAGTAACAACTACACGACAAGGCAGCTCTAGAACAGTAACAACTACACGACAAGGCAGCTCTAAAACAGTAACAACTACACGACAAGGCAGCTCTAGAACAGTAACAGATACACGACAAGGCAGCTATAAAACAGTAACAGCTACACGACAAGGCAGCTCTAAAACAGTAACAACTACACGACAAGGCAGCTCTAAAACAGTAACAACTACACGACAAGGCAGCTCTAAAACAGTAACAACTACACGACAAGGCAGCTCTAAAACAGTAACAGCTACACGACAAGGCAGCTCTAAAACAGTAACAACTACACGACAAGGCAGCTCTAAAACAGTAACAACTACACGACAAGGCAGCTCTAGAACAGTAACAGCTACACGACAAGGCAGCTCTAAAACAGTAACAGATACACGACAAGGCAGCTCTAAAACAGTAACAACTACACGACAAGGCAGCTCTAAAACAGTAACAACTACACGACAAGGCAGCTCTAAAACAGTAACAACTACACGACAAGGCAGCTCTAAAACAGTAACAACTACACGACAAGGCAGCTCTAAAACAGTAACAGCTACACGACAAGGCAGCTCTAGAACAGTAACAGCTACACGACAAGGCAGCTATAAACAGACAACCCCCAACATACATCACACAAAATCCCCAACTTCTAACAGGGAGGTTCTCTTCCTGCCTACACGTTGCCATGGAGTCAGGACGTTGATTAACACGACAGTTTCCAGACTGAGAGCCGACGTGAAGGACGGGTGTACGATGCGGAGAGAGACAGAGAGACAGAGAGAGAGACAGAGACAGAGACAGAGACAGAGAGAGAGACAGAGACAGAGACAGAGAGAGAGAGACAGAGAGAGAGAGAGAGACAGAGAGAGACAGAGAGAGACAGAGATAGACAGAGAGAGAGAGAGAGAGACAGAGAGAGAGAGAGAGAGAGAGAGAGAGACAGAGAGAGAGAACTCACAATATGAGCCATGATGCTGAGTTTGTGTAGAGATGGCTGCCGGTTGAAGAGGACGATGTCTCCATCGATCATGTGTCTCTCCACCACGTCTCCAAACCTCAGCTCCTGGGCCATCTTCTCTCGGTTCCCGTACTTCAGAAACCTGAACACACACACACACACACACACACAGGGAATACTCTTAGAACATACACCTAAACATGTGGTTTCATACAAAGTTTCAGTTTAGTGGTAGGCCTGTAACCCCAGTTTCAGTTGAGTGGTAGGCCTGTAACCACAGTTTCAGTTTAGTGGTAGGCCTGTAACCACAGTTTCAGTTTAGTGGTAGGCCTGTAACCACAGTTTCAGTTTAGTGGTAGGCCTGTAACCACAGTTTCAGTTTAGTGGTAGGCCTGTAACCACAGTTTCAGTTGAGTGGTAGGCCTGTAACCCCAGTTTCAGTTTAGTGGTAGGCCTGTAACCACAGTTTCAGTTTAGTGGTAGGCCTGTAACCACAGTTTCAGTTGAGTGGTAGGCCTGTAACCACAGTTTCAGTTGAGTGGTAGGCCTGTAACCACAGTTTCTGTTGAGTGGTAGGCCCATAACCACAGTTTCAGTTGAGTGGTAGGCCCGTAACCACAGTTTCAGTTTAGTGGTAGGCCTGTAACCACAGTTTCAGTTTAGTGGTAGGCCTGTAACCACAGTTTCAGTTGAGTGGTAGGCCTGTAACCACAGTTTCAGTTTAGTGGTAGGCCCGTAACCACAGTTTCAGTTTAGTGGTAGGCCCGTAACCACAGTTTCAGTTTAGTGGTAGGCCCGTAACCACAGTTTCAGTTTAGTGGTAGGCCTGTAACCACAGTTTCAGTTTAGTGGTAGGCCTGTAACCACAGTTTCAGTTGAGTGGTAGGCCTGTAACAACAGTTTCAGTTGAGTGGTAGGCCTGTAACCACAGTTTCAGTTTAGTGGTAGGCCTGTAACCACAGTTTCAGTTTAGTGGTAGGCCTGTAACCACAGTTTCAGTTTAGTGGTAGGCCCGTAACCACAGTTTCAGTTTAGTGGTAGGCCCGTAACCACAGTTTCAGTTTAGTGGTAGGCCTGTAACCACAGTTTCAGTTGAGTGGTAGGCCTGTAACCACAGTTTCAGTTGAGTGGTAGGCCTGTAACCACAGTTTCAGTTGAGTGGTAGGCCCGTAACCACAGTTTCAGTTTAGTGGTAGGCCCGTAACCACAGTTTCAGTTTAGTGGTAGGCCCGTAACCACAGTTTCAGTTTAGTGGTAGGCCCGTAACCACAGTTTCAGTTTAGTGGTAGGCCTATAACCACAGTTTCAGTTTAGTGGTAGGCCCGTAACCACAGTTTCAGTTTAGTGGTAGGCCCGTAACCACAGTTTCAGTTTAGTGGTAGGCCCGTAACCACAGTTTCAGTTTAGTGGTAGGCCTATAACCACAGTTTCAGTTTAGTGGTAGGCCCGTAACCACAGTTTCAGTTTAGTGGTAGGCCCGTAACCACAGTTTCAGTTTAGTGGTAGGCCCGTAACCACAGTTTCAGTTTAGTGGTAGGCCCGTAACCACAGTTTCAGTTTAGTGGTAGGCCCGTAACCACAGTTTCAGTTTAGTGGTAGGCCTATAACCACAGTTTCAGTTTAGTGGTAGGCCTATAACCACAGTTTCAGTTGAGTGGTAGGCCCGTAACCACAGTTTCAGTTTAGTGGTAGGCCCGTAACCACAGTTTCAGTTTAGTGGTAGGCCTATAACCACAGTTTCAGTTTAGTGGTAGGCCTATAACCACAGTTTCAGTTTAGTGGTAGGCCTGTAACCAAAAGGATGGCGGACCCAACCAACAACCTAATGATTGTGATATGTGGTTGTTTTAGCTAATTTAGTTGACACTGGATAAGAGCATCTATTAAAAAGGGGATACTTCGGGACAATGAAGTCCATTATCTACTTCCCCAGAGTCAGATGAACTGGTGTCCCAGTAAACAGAGACATTAAACTGGTGTCCCAGTAAACAGAGATATTAAACTGGTGTCCCAGTAAACAGAGACATTAAACTGGTGTCCCAGTAAACAGAGATATTAAACTGGTGTCCCAGTAAACAGAGACATTAAACTGGTGTCGCAGTAAACAAAGATATTAAACTGGTGTCCCAGTAAACAGAGACATTAAACTGGTGTCCCAGTAAACAGAGACATTAAACTGGTGTCCCAGTAAACAGAGACATTAAACTGGTGTCCCAGTAAACAGAGACATTAAACTGGTGTCGCAGTAAACAAAGATATTAAACTGGTGTCCCAGTAAACAGAGACATTAAACTGGTGTCCCAGTAAACAGAGACATTAAACTGGTGTCCCAGTAAACAGAGACATTAAACTGGTGTCCCAGTAAACAGAGACATTAAACTGGTGTCCCAGTAAACAGAGATATTAAACTGGTGTCCCAGTAAACAGAGATATTAAACTGGTGTCCCAGTAAACAGAGACATTAAACTGGTGTCCCAGTAAACAGAGACATTAAACTGGTGTCCCAGTAAACAGAGATATTAAACTGGTGTCCCAGTAAACAGAGATATTAAACTGGTGTCCCAGTAAACAGAGACATTAAACTGGTGTCCCAGTAAACAGAGACATTAAACTGGTGTCCCAGTAAACAGAGATATTAAACTGGTGTCCCAGTAAACAGAGATATTAAACTGGTACCAACGAGTTCATCTGACTAGGGAAGTAGCTAAAGGGCCTCAAGACAAAAAAGTATCCCTTTAAAACGAC
The DNA here is from genome assembly GCF_045679555.1 of Salvelinus alpinus. Taxonomy (NCBI): domain Eukaryota; kingdom Metazoa; phylum Chordata; class Actinopteri; order Salmoniformes; family Salmonidae; genus Salvelinus; species Salvelinus alpinus. Next base: position 96,994,439 of record NC_092088.1, read on the forward strand.
TAAAATGTATAAAAACAAAGATACTCTAAATATGCTTCTAATAACTGAATGGGTAAACCTCACCAACGCTTTGGCACATAGTGCCTTCTTCAACATTTTAAGGGGTGTGGGTCAGCTCATGCTTTTTAACTGACTACTAAACATGTCCAATAGAACTGTCCTGACCTCTTCATCTGCGTGTGTCGTTGCTGGATGAAGTTGGCTCCAGGGTGGTCCTCGGGACCGCTACGCACCAGCTTCCTCAGCATCTCCAAGTTGGCCTTGTTCACCTTGGGGCGCACAACAAGTTAAGAGGTCACAGGTCACACAACAGGACAGTGAAGACACTGTGCAGGTTACTTCTCAATGGTAAAGACAGCTGGAAAAAGGCACTCAACCTCCCTTGTGATCCATCCTGATTTGTGAAGCATCTATGTAGTGCTTATAAACAATTGATGTATTCTTATTAAGGAAGTCAAATTATTAAAATAATTAAATAGAGTTAATGGAATTAGTTAAATCGCGATTCATTGCAATTATAGAATTTGCTCCAATTTGGACTTCAACAAATGTTTCATTAAAAAGCAGAACATCGAGTTACTATTAAACCCAAAATAGTCTGGATCAAAATGTTTTAAAGGCATTTTCACCATAAACAACACAAAAGTCTCTGTAACATTCATGCTATTCATGATCCCAATGGTTCAGGAGGCCTACTCCCTCTTAACTGATCCATGTTCTTCATCATGAACTAGTCACAAGCTGCTGCTACTAGAACTGGGATCATTACGTCTATTGACCTGAGAACTACAACAGAAACAGTAGTTACATGGAATGGATGTCCCGTTCTGATATAAATCACGGTGGGAAGTTGGTTGAATCAGGAGGCATTCAGCCATGGCATTGTAAACAATGTTTTGGCTAGCTAGCTAACGTTAGCATAACTAGTTCGCTACTTCTGTACAAATTAATGTTTTTTTTGCTGTCATCTAAAGAAATGCCTGGGAATGTGTTTATGGTAGAAGTATCTGTACGGTTTCCTTCAAAACTGTTTCTCAAAGCGGTGCGCATTGCGCACCACAATAGAGACAGACAGCGCTACTGAGACCGAGTGCACACTGACAGTACACAGCATAGAGAGTGTTGCGCTTAAAAGGGTCCTTGCTGAAACACGTGCCCTTGAAAAGGGTCCTCGCGGGGTAAAGAAATAGAGAAGCGATTAAAAGCGTCAAAGAAATGAACAGCATTAAAAAGTGGGACAGCCCTAATTCTTATAAAGCCTCTATAAGTTGTAGTTAAAGTGTGACCAATAAGACTCTTACCTTCTCTGGGTAGGTCAGGATCTTGGCTACGTGCACAGGGACAGCCACCTCATCAATCCGCAGGTTGGGGTCCGGAGAGATGACAGTTCTCCCAGAGAAGTCCACTCTCTTCCCCGAGAGGTTTCCACGGAATCGCCCTGAGAGAGACACCTCGAACCATCAATAACTGAGTGTCTCCAAATCCTTATCAATCCAAAGGCAGCAGCAGAGAATAACATTCCACTCTATAATTTGTGATTAAATGTCTCTACAATCAACTAGGATGCTTTCTGTTTCTGACTCAGCTGTGTAAATAAACTAAATTGTTTATGACAAAATACATGACATTGACATGAATTCAGTGTCAACTATTAATAAATACGATGGTGAGAATGACCACAGAACTAGAAATCAGAATAGACAACAGATAACTATTAAATAATTAGAATAAAAATCACTATTTATATGAGCGAGACCTTGTTTGCCCTTGAGTCTCTGAACGAAGCCTCTGGTCCACTTCTTAGGGGCCATGTTGAGGGGGATGCCAGAGAGCTCACTGTTGATGTAGAGAGCACATTGCAGCTGGAGGAAGTCCCAGTCCTCCATGATCATCTGGGTCTTGGCCCCTGACATACGGTGCTGTGGGACGGCATGAGAAGCGGGCAGAACAACTCATTCATCACTCAACATTCATTAGACAACAACAACAACAACATCAAACCACCTTATTGTCTAATGTGAATTGGAAATTGTAACTTTTTTTCTGTCTTGTGTTATTGCCTTCATAAAAAGGCCCAGAGGTTTTCCTCAGCTGACCAACTAGTTAGTAATAGCCTACTGGGGCCCAGAGGTTTTCCTTAGCTGACCAACTAGTTAGTAATAGCCTACTGGGGCCCAGAGATTTTCCTTAGCTGACCAACTAGTTAGTAATAGCCTACTGGGTACCAAGAGGTTTTCCTTAGCTTACCAACTAGTTAGGAATAGCCTACTGGGGCCCAAGAGGTTTTCCTGGTCAGTTCATGGAAAAACTCCCGGGCCGGTTAATAAAACAATCACAAATTCATTGACACTTCCTGCTACTGTCCCAATCCCATGATGCCCACCTTCTCTATGACATCATACAAAAAATAGATATATTTGATGTAAATGTAATGTACCCACCTTCTTGATGACGTCATTGAGGAAGATGATCTCTGTGAGCTTCATGGTGAGGTCATCCTCATTAGTACCTGACTTGAGGTCTGAGATGACAGAGGGGCGGATGCAGAGTGGGGGTACCAGCAGACGGGTGAGGATGAGGTCTGCAGGCTTACCTGCCTCAGGGTTCATCAGGAGCAGGGGAATGTCCTCCGCTGGAATCCTCCTGAACAGGTTCAACACCACCAGAGGACTCAGGTTCTCCTGGAAACCACAGGACATGAAGGTCAATCAGTCAGCATTTAAACCTTAAGGGCCAGTTTCCCGGATTCAGACAGACACATTTTGAACAGGTTCAGCACCACCAGAGGACTCAGGTTCTCCGTCGGGGTGAAAGACATGATCGGTCAGCATTTAAAACCTGTGTGACCCAGTTGGTAAAAAGAGTGTGGCTCTAGTAATACCAGGGTTGTGGGTTCAATTCCGACAAGTATCCCATATACTAACCCTGTATGAACTCTGTAAGTCACCGCTGAGTGAAAAACATACAAAACAAACCATTAACCTCATATGACCTCTACAAAGTAGACATGTAAACTGTTAAAAGTTGCCATAGTTGCCTTGAACGTGACTCACCTGAGCCCTGTTAAGCAAGCCCTAGTTGCCTTCATCGTGACTCACCTGAGCCCTGTTAAGCAAGCCCTAGTTGCCTTCAACGTGACTCACCTGAGCCCTGTTAAGCAAGCCCTAGTTGCATTCATCGTGACTCACCTGAGCCCTGTTAAGCAAGCCCTAGTTGCATTCATCGTGACTCACCTGAGCCCTGTTAAGCAAGCCCTAGTTGCCTTCAACGTGACTCACCTGAGCCCTGTTAAGCAAGCCCTAGTTGCCTTCAACGTGACTCACCTGAGCCCTGTTAAGCAAGCCCTAGTTGGCTTCAACGTGACTCACCTGAGCCCTCACCTGAGCCCTGTTAAGCAAGCCCTAGTTGCCTTCAACGTGACTCACCTGAGCCCTGTTAAGCAAGCCCTAGTTGCATTCAGCGTGACTCACCTGAGCCCTGTTAAGCAAGCCCTAGTTGCATTCATCGTGACTCACCTGAGCCCTGTTAAGCAAGCCCTAGTTGCCTTCAACGTGACTCACCTGAGCCCTGTTAAGCAAGCCCTAGTTGCCTTCAACGTGACTCACCTGAGCCCTGTTAAGCAAGCCCTAGTTGGCTTCAACGTGACTCACCTGAGCCCTGTTAAGCAAGCCCTAGTTGCCTTCAACGTGACTCACCTGAGCCCTGTTAAGCAAGCCCTAGTTGGCTTCAACGTGACTCACCTGAGCCCTGTTAAGCAAGCCCTAGTTGCCTTCAACGTGACTCACCTGAGCCCTGTTAAGCAAGCCCTAGTTGCATTCATCGTGACTCACCTGAGCCCTGTTAAGCAAGCCCTAGTTGCATTCATCGTGACTCACCTGAGCCCTGTTAAGCAAGCCCTAGTTGCCTTCAACGTGACTCACCTGAGCCCTGTTAAGCAAGCCCTAGTTGCCTTCAACGTGACTCACCTGAGCCCTGTTAAGCAAGCCCTAGTTGGCTTCAACGTGACTCACCTGAGCCCTGTTAAGCAAGCCCTAGTTGCCTTCAACGTGACTCACCTGAGCCCAGTTAAGCAAGCCCTAGTTGGCTTCAACGTGACTCACCTGAGCCCTGTTAAGCAAGCCCTAGTTGGCTTCAACGTGACTCACCTGAGCCCTGTTAAGCAAGCCCTAGTTGCCTTCAACGTGACTCACCTGAGCCCTGTTAAGCAAGCCCTAGTTGGCTTCAACGTGACTCACCTGAGCCCTGTTAAGCAAGCCCTAGTTGGCTTCAACGTGACTCACCTGAGCCCTGTTAAGCAAGCCCTCCACTTCTTTGTTGTGTTCTATTGCGATATCGAACGAGTTGAGAAAGTCTGATACTACAGTGTCCACCACTTTCTTGGTTGTCTTGTATTTCTCATGGAGGATCTTTAGCAAGCCACACTTCTTCACTGGTCCTGTTAAATGGCAAGAACAAAGACATGATCAGTCACACCAACCACCACTTGGGCTATGCTTTCAACTCAACTAAATTCAACTCAATTCAAATAGAACTTAATAATATGTATTTTGGCCCAAATGTCAAAATTGAACCGTAAACAGTCAAAGAGTAAGCTATTGGTGATACCCTACCATTTAACGTGGAGCAATTGAGACACATTGTCCTTTTGCGGCATTTGTCGGATATCTTCTTCTTCATTCCTCGTTTCTGGAGGTACGCTAGGCCTGGCCTCTTCAACACATCCATAAACTGTAGTTTCTCCTCTTTGGTCAACATGATGTGAGAACACGTCTTACAGATCATCTGGAGGGATACAACAATCACATGATGTAATAATGGAACAATAACATGATGTCATAATGGAACAATTTGAACAACATGATGTCATAATGGAACAATTTGAACAACAATAACATGATGTCATAATGGAACAATTTGAACATCAATAACATGATGTCATAATGGAACAATTTGAACAACAATAACATGATGTCATAATGGAACAATTTGAACAACAATAACATGATGTCATAATGGGCCAATTTGAACAACAATAACATGATGTCATAATGGGCCAATTTGAACAACAATAACATGATGTTCAAATTGTTCCATTATGACATCATGTTATTGTTGTTCAAATTGTTCCATTATGACAACAATAACATAGTTATAATGGAACAACAATCACATAGGGTGTTTCTCAATATGCCTACTACCGTGCTCCACTCTCATGCACCGAGGACGTTCTCTTGAGTACGTTCTTGTGAGGACTAAAGTGTGGAGAACACATAAAACATTCCATTTGAGCAGCACTCCCCCTACTGTATTACCTCACGCTGAGCAGCACTCCCCCTACTGTATTACCTCACGCTGAGCAGCACTCTTCCTACTGTATTAACTCACGCTGCACCTCCCCATTCACTGAACCTTCTTCCAGCCAGGACAATGACAACAATAGAGACCAAACAAGATATATACAAAGCAAACATTTTACTTCATAACTACCAGCTAGATATATGTGAACCGTTTTAATCTAGCTAGCCAGCTAGTTAGTTAGTTAAACAGGCAAAACTGACATAAAACCAATGTTATCCAAGGTGTCAATTCTTTGTGGCTATCTGGCTAGCTAACAGTAGTAGCTAGCCAGTTAGCTCTATTGAGTTACTACTGGCTTGCTAGTATAGTGCGTATGTTATCATGTGTTTGTATGCATGTGTCTGTGCCTATGTTTGTGTTGCATTTTGAGAAACACTCATTATGTTCTAACGGGCCAGCTTGAACAACAATCACACGATGTTCTAACGGGCCAGCTTGAACAACAATCACATGATGTTATAACGGGCCAGCTTGAACAACAATCACATAGCAAGAGTCAAAGAAGTAACTATGATAATTTAATCAGGATGATCAAGGTTGTGATGTAGGCTACTCAGTGTGCAGTACAGTAATGTCATATTTAGTTTGCCACATTGAAGAGAGAGAATGAGAAGATGAATATGTACAGATAACTACCATAAATAAAGGAAACATAAAGTGGGCGTAGGGCGACCACGAGCCGCCAGAACAGCTTCCCCCTTGGCATAGATTCTCCAAGTGTCTGGGACTCTATTAGAGGGATGCGACACCCTTCTTCAATGAGAAAATCCACCATTTGGTGTTTTGTTGATGGTGGAGGAAAACGCTGTCTCAGGTGCCGCTTCAGAATCTTCCATAAGTGTTCAATTGGGTTGAGATCTGGTGACTGAGACACTCCCTTTAAACCCTCTGTGTTCCTTTGAGAACCCTCTTTCAAAGTCACTGACATCTCTTCTTCTAGCCATGATAATGGGCAACTGAGCATTTTTAATACATGATCCTAAGCACGATGGGATGTTAATTGCTTAATTAACTCAGGAACCACACCTGTGTTGGAAGCACCTGCTCTCTATACATCCTACTTTGTCCTCCTCATTTACTCAAGTGTTTCCTTTATTTTGACAGTTACTGTTATAGTGAACTTGTTTCCTTTATTTTGACAGTTACTGTTATAGTGAACTTGCCTGTAGGATTCCAATGATGGCTTTGAAATAGCCCACATGAAAACAGGGCATCTCCAGGTCCAGATATCCATAGTGTCCCAGACAGTCTGCCAGGTTCTTCCCACACGTCTCACATGGACGATCCTTCTCACTGGTGCCCTGGAATATAACATGACAGTTGGGTCACAACCACCAATAGAGAATGCCAAGGAGTTTGCAAAGCTGTCATAAAGGCAAAGGGTGGCTATTTGAAGAATCTCAAATATAACATATATTTTGATTTGTTTAACATTATTTTGGTTACTACATGATTCCATATGTGTTATTTAAAAGTTGATGTCTTCACTATTATTCTACAATGTAGAAAATAGTAAAAATAAAGAAAAACCCTGTAATGAGTAGGTGTTATAAAACTTTTGACCGGTAGTGTACCATGTGATGGTCCAGTACTCCATAGGGTGGTGTGTGTGTGTGTGTGTGTGTGTGTTCACGTGTGTGTGTGTGTGTGTGTGTACACACGTGTCAGCCCTACCATGTGATGGTCCAGTACTCCATAGGGTGGTGGTGTGTGTGTGTGTGTGTGTGTGTTCACGTGTGTGTGTGTGTGTGTGTGTACACGCGTGTCAGCCCTACCATGCGATGGTCCAGTACTTCATAGGGTGGTGGTGTGTGTGTGTGTGTGTACACGCGTGTCAGCCCTACCATGCGATGGTCCAGTACTCCGTATGGTAGAGGAGTATGGCTGGTGTCCTGGCTGTACAGGTTCTTACTGACCACCTGGATATGAGCCTGCTGTCTCATCTGCTCAGCTGACTTCATCCCAAAACAGATGTGGCTTCTGTTGACATAAATGGAATAGATAGCCAACTCAGCATAGGGGTTCAATTAGACACTGTCTAGTAGGTCAACTAGCAAATAGGTCCTACCCAAGCAAGGACTGCCAATGATAACAAGCTATAGTTTAGGGGTCAATTGGGAGTCATTTGTAAAGCATGGTCAGCATTGCCTTGCTGGATGTCTACTTGAGGCTACTTCGTAGTTGATTGAAATGCAGATTCCTCGCTACACGTCATGCTTTACCATGTTCTTAGCAAGAGTGTCTGTGGTCATGGCAAGACGAGTTCGATATCCTGCCACATTAGCCAGGTGGGGATGTGATGTGGTATGATTGTTTGTTTAGTTAGCTAGCTTTCTAAAACGTGTTACCGGCATTGCTGACCCTGTTCAATCAATGATGCAATTGCAAAAAGCTAGCTAGCTATGAAAAGCAAGCTCGTGTGACAAATTGCAAGCTGCTTTATTCAATTATTTACGAACAATACTCATAGCTAGAGGGCTGGGGGAAATATTAATGGCTAACAGCACGCTAGCTAGCTAACTGGACATACTTACATTTTTTTGGCCACATCGGTCTCTCTAAACTGCTCTTTCACCATCGTGACTTTTGTTTGCCCCCGCCAACCTCCGGCAGAAATACCGATCTAGGATAAGATCCCGCACATAAACTGTTATTTTCTACACTGTTGTTTACGCTAAACGTGATATACAGTCATCACACTGTTACTTGTCGTTCCCAATTCCCATGTTGTAGCTAGAAATGCTGCCACGGCAATGTGATACAACGTGAACCATGAATTCATATGACAACGACATGCACACATCCGGTTCAAGAGCGCCCCATGAACGATAGTGAGGTTATCCATCAGCAACTGCCCTCTAGTGGGCTAAATAATTATTACATAAACATTGAGGAAACGGGTGCAGAATTACATTTCCACTAGATGTCACTCGTAGCTACATGGATTAACAGATAGGCTACTAACTACTACATGTTCCTAGCCTAAATCTGTCTCAAAAATCAGTATGGACTTTTTTTAACCTCCTCTAGTGCGGGAGAGGGGACACATGGGAGTTGTAGTTTTAAGTGGGAAGAAACATTTAAAACGGTAAACAATAATATAAGCCATTTAGCAAACACTTTTATCCAAAGCCACTTAGTCCTGTGTGGCCCCGTCCGTAGAACATAGCGCTTGCGAACGCCAAAAGTCCCGCGGGAACCACCCATATGTAAGTGTACAATGCAACATGTCATTTACATGACATAACAATAAGCTCTTTGTTCTAGTGTAATTACCAATAAAGTTCAGTACTATGTACTGTTATTACATGCAGTAAATCTACCACTTTAGTTTCCACCTTTCCCAAACCTAGGCCTCTCCCATGATTTAATTGAAGAACAGCTCCAGAGTGGCGCAGCGGTCTAAGTCACTGAATCTCAGCGCAAGTATCGTCACTATTGTACCTGGTTTGAATCAAGGCTGTATCACATCCGGCCGTGATTGTGAGTCCCACAGTGCAGCGCACAATTGGCCCAGCGTCGTCCGGATTTGACTTGCCTAGTTAAATAAAGGTTATATTTAAAAAATAAAAAACAGAACTAGCAATGGTAAGAGCTGTAATAAATGATATCACAATTGTCAACCTCTTTATTTATTTTGTCCCTGTCGGGAGACACTTTTTCTGGCTGCGGATAACCTTTTTATAATGGTTATTTTTATAACCATCTGACGGTCGACCAGGAAACAGAGGGTTCTTCATTACACTGTCAAGAGTGAAAATACAGTATACAGGTTAATGTATTTTTAGAGCTGAATTAAGGTTTTTGTGGAAAACTCGATCCAAAGATTTCGACAGAGACTAATTTAAGGTATAATAGTGAATCTTTAATACACGCAGCTGCAAGGTAGATGTGTCTCTGATCAGAGTCAGGGAAGGAGCTCCCTGGGGAGATGGTTTCAGGTCCCTCATATAGAGGAGGGGTGATAATGCAATCATAATGTTTACACAACAGTTCTTTATCCAAGCAACAGTTCCAGAACACAATGGCCTTGTGTTAGGATGCAGACATGACAGGAGTCTAGGAAATGCATAACATCCCAGTTCAACACAGAACAGGGCATAAATCTTGTGAAGTTACAACAGCTCACCCCAATTCTGCCACCACAAGGTGTTATTGCTGTAAAGGACAGCATGCTGCTGAATTTTGATTACCTGGGAGGCAACCTCACTTAGGGATTTGAACTTGCAACCTCTTGGTTGCTAGCAACCTGCATTTGCTGCTACACTAGCAGGTCTGTGGGTAAGACAGAGATTGCTGCTACACCAGCAGGTCTGTGGGTATGACAGAGATTGCTGCTACACCAGCAGGTCTGTGGGTAAGACAGAGATTGCTGCTACACCAGCAGGTCTGTGGGTAAGACAGAGATTACTGCTACACCAGCAGGTCTGTTGGTAAGACAGAGATTGCTGCTACACCAGCAGGTCTGTGGGTATGACAGAGATTGCTGCTACACCAGCAGGTCTGTGGGTAAGACAGAGATTGCTGCTACACCAGCAGGTCTGTGGGTAAGACAGAGATTACTGCTACACCAGCAGGTCTGTGGGTAAGACAGAGATTACTGCTACACCAGCAGGTCTGTGGGTAAAACAGAGATTGCTGCTACACCAGCAGGTCTGTGGGTAAGACAGAGATTACTGCTACACCAGCAGGTCTGTGGGTAAGACAGAGATTACTGCTACACCAGCAGGTCTGTGGGTAAGACAGAGATTACTGCTACACCAGCAGGTCTTTTGGTAAGACAGAGATTGCTGCTACACCAGCAGTTCTATGGGTAAGACAGAGATTACTGCTACACCAGCAGGTCTGTTGGTAAAACAGAGATTGCTGCTACACCAGCAGGTCTGTGGGTAAGACAGAGATTACTGCTACACCAGCAGGTCTGTGGGTAAGACAGAGATTACTGCTACACCAGCAGGTCTGTGGGTAAGACAGAGATTACTGCTACACCAGCAGGTCTGTTGGTAAGACAGAGATTGCTGCTACACCAGCAGGTCTGTGGGTAAGACAGAGATTACTGCTACACCAGCAGTTCTATGGGTAAGACAGAGATTGCTGCTACACCAGCAGGTCTGTGGGTAAGACAGAGATTACTGCTACACCAGCAGGTCTGTGGGTAAGACAGAGATTACTGCTACACCAGCAGGTCTGTGGGTATGACAGATATTGTTAAAAGATTAGACTAAAACATTGTTTAGCAGGTAATGACGTTGAAAGTCAACTGCAAAGAACTCTGGGGAAGAAACTATTCTGCTATTTAGAACTTATTCAAGAAGAACCAATAGAGGATTCTGTAATTTGTCCCTATGGGGAATATCACGTTTTAGGTTTGACCCAGATGCAGACAGTGTATAAGAAACAAACGTTTATTTCAAAAACAGGGGCAGGCAAACGACAGGTCAAAGGCAGGCAGGGGTCAATAATCCAGAGAGGGTGTAAAGAGTCCAGAACGGCAGGCAAACGACAGGTCAAAGGCAGGCAGGGGTCAATAATCCAGTATGGTGGGGTAAGGTACAGAACAGCAGGCTCAGGGTCAGGGCAGGCAGGGGTCAATAATCCAGTATGGTGGGGTAAGGTACAGAACAGCAGTCTCAGGGTCAGGGCAGGCAGGGGTCAATAATCCAGAGAGGGTGCAAAGAGTCCAGAACGGCAGGCAGTCTCAGGGTCAGGGCAGGCAGGGGTCAATAATCCAGTATGGTGGGGTAAGGTACAGAACAGCAGGCTCAGGGTCAGGGCAGGCAGGGGTCAATAATCCAGTATGGTGGGGTAAGGTACAGAACAGCAGTCTCAGGTCCAGTGCAGGCAGGGGTCAATAATCCAGTATGGTGGGGTAAGGTACAGAACAGCAGGCTCAGGGTCAGGGCAGGCAGGGGTCAATTATCCAGTATGGTGGGGTAAGGTATATAATGGCAGTCAGGGTCAGGGCAGGCAGGGGTCAATAATCCAGTATGGTGGGGTAAGGTATAGAACAGCAGACAGTCTCAGGGTCAGGGCAGGCAGGGGTCAATAATCCAGTATGGTGGGGTAAGGTACAGAACGGCAGGCAGTCTCAGGGTCAGGGCAGGCAAAACGGTCAAAACCGGGAAGGACTAGAAAACAGGAGCAAGAACAGACAGGAGCATGGGAACAAACGCTGGTACGTTTCACGAAACAAAACAAACTGGCAACGGACAAACAGAGAACACAGGTATAAATACACAGGGGATAAATGGGGAAGATGGCCGACACCTGGAGGGGGGGTGAAAGACAAGCACAAAGTCAGGTGATACAGATCAGGGTGTGACAGGGAAACCCTTTTGGGTGCCACGAAGAACCCTTTGATTTATCCCTGTAGTAGGGGAACCCCTTTGAGTTCCATTTAGAACCCTTTGATTTATCCCTGTAGTAGGGGAACCCCTTTGAGTTCCATTTAGAACCCTTTGATTTATCCCTGTAGTAGGGGAACCCCTTTGAGTTCCATTTAGAACCCTTTGATGTATCCCTGTAGTAGGGGAACCCCTTTGAGTTCCATTTAGAACCCTTTGATTTATCCCTGTAGTAGGGGAACCCCTTTGAGTTCCATTTAGAACCCTTTGATTTATCCCTGTAGTAGGGGAACCCCTTTGAGTTCCATTTAGAACCCTCTCATGAGTAGGACCATACTTTTTGGACACTTTTAGAAGCATTTCGCTTCTACCAGTATTTCCAGTGTTATCCACTAGGGTTGCTGCACCAGTATTTCCAGTGTTATCCACTAGGGTTGCTGCACCAGTATTTCCAGTGTTATCCACTAGGGTTGCTGCACCAGTATTTCCAGTGTTATCCACTAGGGTTGCTGCACCAGTATTTCCAGTGTTATCCACTAGGGTTGCTGCACCAGTATTTCCAGTGTTATCCACAAGGGTTGCTGCAGGTAGAAAATCATAGGAAATGTTATTTAATCCTTTAACTGTCTTTTCTTGAAAAACACCTTAAAATCCTACTACTTACAACTCAAATACGAACTTCCAATTTATTTTAATTTTTTTCAACTTGATGTTTATTTTGGAAATTGCAGAGCTCGACCAGGCTGTTGAGAAGTCAAAAGCATTTTTACTCATCTCGACAATATTACATAAATTACTTTAGATATTCTTCAATGGCTTTTATAGGAAGCTAAGCATTGTAAAATGAGGACAGATGTCAAATTTGAACAGATAATGGTAACTTTGTGTGTCCTAAAATTACATTGAAATTACTACATTTTGTGGATAACCTTTTATTTATTTAAGTAGGCAAGTCAGTTAAGAACAAATTCTTATTTACAATGACGGCCTACACCAGCCAAACCCGGACGACACTGGGCCAATTGTGCGCCGCCCTATGGGACTCCCAATCACGGCCGGGATGTAATACAGCCTGGATACGAAGCAGGGACTGTAGTGACACCTCTTGCACTGAGATGCAGTGCTTCAGAGCACTGTGCCACTCGTGAACCCGAAGGTGGTGTATAGTGTAGTGTCCCCTAAAACGGTCCTCTTACACTGGAAATAATCCCGTTTTTACCACCATATTTCACACATGTTCACATGTTCAGACTACCTGTTGAGATAATTGACAAAGTGCAGCTGTTTCTACCTACCTCATCCCCATATTGTTTTTATTTACTTTTTTTTTCTCTTTTGCACACCAGTATCTCTACTCCAGAGTTAATTTGCTAAATTGTAATTAGTTCCCTACTATAGCCTATTTATTGGCTTACCTCCTTACTCCATTTGCACACACTGTATATAGATTTTTCTATTGTTATTGACTGTACTGTTGTTAATCCCACGTGTAACTCTGTGTTGTTGTTTTTTGTCGCACTGCTTTGCTTTATCTTGGCCAGGTCGCAGTTGTAAATGAGAACATGTTCTCAACTGGCCTACCTGGTTAAATAAAGGTGGGAAAAAAAATATTAACAAAAAATTCGGTTTAACCAATTTATGTTGCACAATATAGTGTGCTGTCAACAATTCAATCATATTATCCACCAATAAACGTTTTTTTATTCAAACATTATTATACTTTTTCAAACTTCACAAAACCTTACAGTGCCTTCAGAAAGTATTCACACCTTTTGACTTTATTTAAAATGTTGTTGTGTTACAGCCTGAATTTAAAATGGATTAAATTAAATATTTTTTTTGTCACTAGCCTACACACAATACCCTATAATGTCAAAGTGGAATTATCCTTTTTGAATTTTTTTACAAATTCATTAAAAATTAAAAGCAGAAACATCTTGAGTAAATAAGTTTTCAACCTCTTTGTTATGGCATGCCTAAATACGTTCAGGAGTAAAAATTAGCTGAACAGGTCACATAATAAATTGCAATAATAATGTTTGAATGACTACCTCATCTCTATACCCCACACATCTGTAAGGTCCCTCAGTCGAGCAGTGAATTTCAGCCACAGATTCAATCACAAAGACCAGGGAGGTTTTCCAATGCCTCGCAAAGAAGAGCACCTATTGGAAGATGGGTAAAAAAACAAAACAGACATTGAATATCCCTTTGAGCATGGTGAAGTTATTAATTACACTTTGGATGGTGTATCAATACACCTAGTCACTACAAATATATATATTTCAAATTTAACTAGGCAAGTCAGTTTAGAACAAATTCTTATTTACAATGATAGCATACCCCGGCCAAACCTATACGATGCTGGGCCAATTGTGCACCGCCCTATGGGACTCCCAATCACAGCCAGATGTGATACAGCCTGGATTTGAACCATGCTCACTGAGATGCAGTGCCATAGACCACTGCACCACTTGAGAGGCCAAGAAACAGGTGTACTTCCAAACTCAGTTGCCGGAGAGGAAGGAAACCGCTCAGGGATTTCACAATGCGCCCAATGGTGACTTTAAAACAGTTACAGAGTTTAATGGCTGTAATAGGAGATAACTGAGGATGGATCAACAACAGTGTAGTTACTCCACAATACTAACCTAATCGACAGAGTGAAAAGAAGGAAGCCTGTACAGAATAAAAATATTCCAAAACATGCATCCTGTTTGCAACAAGGCACTAAAGTAATACTGCAACAAAAGTTGGCAAAGCAATTCACTTTTTGTCCTGAATACAAAATGTTATGTTTAGTGCAAATCCAATACAACACATTACTGAGTACCACTCTCCATATTTTCAAGCATAGTGGTGCCTGCATCATGTTATGGTTATGCTTGTAATCGTTAAGGACTGGGGAGTTTTTGAGGATATAACATACATGAATGGAATACTTATTTTAAATGAAATATTCCTTTATTTTCTTTTCAATAAATGAGCAAAAATGTCTAAGAACATGTTTTCACTTTGTCATTATGGGATATTGTTTGTAGATGGGTGGCAAAACAAATTATTCAGGCTGTAACAAAACAAAACGTGTAATAAGTCAAGGGGTATGAATACTTTCTGAAGGCATGTATTAAGTAACCATACCATTATTCCATTTGTAATGTAACGGAACATATCATACGTAGTGGAGGGACACAAATTTACATTCCATACCTTACGTCTGTTTCATGTGAATGGGCTGACATTGACACACAGTCAAATTCTGGCACCAATGCCACTGGTATTAGACAGAAGATATTTACTTGGAGTGTTTTTGGGTGAGAGAACATTCGCACCATGCAGACTTTGTGACATTCAAGGCACTGGAGGCAGGGGGGGGGGTTATAAAAGTTAGAAAACTATCATTGTACATAGTTGAGGTATTTTGGCTGGGCCTTGGGAGGATCAGACAGTAACTCTTGATCCAATACATTCTAAAGGTGCTGTAAACGACTCAGTCTGTGCTCGCCAAGCAGTTTTATCAGCACAGACAGGAGTTTGGCTGAGGCACCCTAGCGCCTTGGCTCACGTCAGCATTTTTCCAATATTTCTGTAAGCGCTCTCCAATTCCGGTGTACGGTGGGATCCTCTTACTGCTCAGACCTAATGAGAGAGAATCACAGAACTGGTGAAGCTTTGAAAGACCTAGACGATGTAGCCGACTGGCCTCTTCCAGTTTCACTGCTGCTGTTTAATTATTTGTTACTTATATTTTAAGTTGTTTACTTATCTGTTTTTTACTTAACACTTATTTTTCTTAAAACTGCATTGTTGGTTAAGGGCTTGTAAGTAAGCATTTCACTGTAAGGTGGATTCAGCGCTTGTGACAAATACAATGTGATTTGATTTGATTATGGGATATTGTGTGTAGATGGGTGACAAACAAATGATTCAGGCTGTAAAACGTGTAACAAGTCAAGGGGTAGGAATACTTTCTGAAGGCTGTTATTAACCCCCTGGTTGAGAAAAGTTACTACAAATTTGTTTTGCCTTTGTAACGGATGTGAAATGGCTAGCTAGTTAGCGGGTACGCGCTACTAGCATTTCAATCAGTTACGTCACTTGCTCTGAGACTTAAGTAGGGTTTCCCCTTGCTCTGCAAGGGCCGTGGCCTTTGTGGAGCGATGGGTAACGATGCTTCGTGGGCGACCGTTGTTGATGTGTGCAGAGGGTCCCTGGTTCGCGCCCGTGTCGGGGCGAGGGGACGACGTAAAGTTATACTGTTACATTGGTGCCGTGACCCGGATCACTGGTTGCTGCGGAAAAGGATGAGGTTGAAAGGGGGGTGAGTGTAACGGATGTGAAATGGCTAGCTAGTTAGCGGGTACGCGCTACTAGCATTTCAATCAGTTACGTCACTTGCTCTGAGACTTAAGTAGGGTTTCCCCTTGCTCTGCAAGGGCCGTGGCCTTTGTGGAGCGATGGGTAACGATGCTTCGTGGGTGACTGTTGTCGATGTGTGCAGAGGGTCCCTGGTTCGCGCCCGTGTCGGGGCGAGGGGACGGTTTAAAGTTATACTGTTACACCTTTAGCCTATTTATATTTTAACTATTTATTTACATCATTCCTAATCGTCAAGGTCTCTACTAACATAAATGGTGCAATATTTATTCCTGTCGTTTATCCTGTATCTTTATCCTATATCACTACCTCTGTCCAGAGACCCATCTAGCTATCCCATCACCACCTCTGTCCAGAGACCCATCTAGCTATCCCATCACCACCTCTGTCCAGAGACCCATCTAGCTATCCCATCACTACCTCTGTCCAGAGACCCATCTAGCTAACCCATCACTACCTCTGTCCAGACATTCTATCCCATCACTGTCTCTGTCTAGACATTCCAGCCCATCAATGTCTCTGTCCAGGCAAATAAATAAATAGCAAAATATTTGAAGATGTTTTTTGTTACATGCCTTAATGAACATGACCCAGCTCGTGGGCTTTGCTATTCATTGCAAATCTCCAGATTTGTAAAGGACGTCACACTGCTTGCTTAGCGAGTACCAGTTCCTCCCAATTCAGCCCAAACATGGCACAAACTCAGGACCTTTGCTTTGCTAGCAGACTTGACCGCCCTCCTGAAGTGTCTTACCAGTCGGTGCCACGTGAAAAGCGATCTATTCCCTGGTGCAGGTGGAGACACTTCAGGCCGAGGAGGAAGAGTCGCACATCCCCATGTGCAAAGCAAACAACATGTAGTATAACTATTCTCCAACAGAGGGCACTAAACGT
>NC_092088.1:97011511-97075454 GCF_045679555.1 Salvelinus alpinus
TACTGGAGGTGCCTGAAACACAAAGGTTACTGGAGGTGCCTGAAAGAGATCCTGGAGGGAAATGGGAGGAGCCTAAAGCTTGTCCTAAACAAAAAGTTACATAACCACAGTTAACCTCTCCACCCTGACCTCTGTGAGTCAACAGGGAATGCTTCCTCTGACAGGTGGTTGGCGAGTCTATTTATAGACGACAAGCGCTAGTGTTTTAGGAATCAGTGCAAGGGCTTCCCCTGGTCTGGGTGGCAGTAAATATTTATGGACTACCGTGGTGTGTGTGTGTGTGCTCTGTTTAGGAAACAGGCAGGTGATCACTGCAGAAGGTGTAGAAGGAAACACAATGAAAAATATTTCTAAATGTTAATACAGTAAATGTGACTCCAAAATGGGCACAAAATAATCTGAAACATAACCAAAACAAACAGCAAAATAATCTAAAACATTACCAAAACAAACAGCAAAATAATCTAAAACACAACCAAAACAAACAGCAAAATAATCTAAAACACAACCAAAACAAACAGCAAGATATTCTGAAACACAACCAAAACAAACAGCAAACTAATCTGAAACATTACCAAAACAAACAGCAAAATATTCTGAAACACAACCAAAACAAACAGCAAAATAATCTTAAACATTACCAAAACAAACAGCAAAATATTCTGAAACACAACCAAAACAAACAGCAAAATAATCTTAAACATTACCAAAACAAACAGCAAAATATTCTGAAACATAACCAAAACAAACAGCAAAATAATCTGAAACACAACCAAAACAAACAGCAAAATAATCTGAAACATAACCAAAACAAACAGCAAAATATTCTGAAACATAACCAAAACAAACAGCAAAATAATCTGAAACACAACCAAAACAAACAGCAAAATAATCTGAAACACAACCAAAACAAACAGTAAATGCAGCCAACAAGTTTGTAGAGTCATTGCGTACTATGAATATGGGACCAAATACTTAACTTTTTACTACTTTAATTTACATAAGTGAATTTGTCCAAATACTTTAAATTCCCCCTAAAATGGGGGGACTATGTACAAAAAGTGCTGTAATTTATAAATTGTTCACCCCGCATGGATGAAAATACCCTCAAATTAAAGCTGACAGCACTTTAACCTCATAGTCATTGTATCATATGGATTCCAAAGTGCTGGAGTACAGATCCAAAACAACACAACATGTGTCATTGTCCCAATACTTTTGGAACTCACTGTATCATAAATAGCATGAGCAGTGCACTTTGTACCAGCACGTAATTAAAAAATAAACTATATATTTCATGAAATGCATAGCAATACTTAGTGTTTAAATGCATTCGTCAGTGTTAAATTAACTAGCATGATATTAATTCTTGACTACACTATTCACCACAGATGAATAGGGGAAACATAAGTATCTTTGCTAACACCCAGCAGTCAGGTTTTCACACCAGTAGACTAGCTAGCTATGCTAACACCCTGCAGTCAGGTTTTCACACCAGTAGACTAGCTAGCTATGCTAACACCCTGCAGTCAGGTTTTCACACCAGTAGACTAGCTAGCTATGCTAACACCCTGCAGTCAGGTTTTCACACCAGGAGACTAGCTAGCTATGTAAACACCCTGCAGTCAGGTTTTCACACCAGTAGACTAGCTAGCTATGCTAACACCCTGCAGTCAGGTGTTCACACCAGTAGACTAGCTAGCTATGCTAACACCCTGCAGTCAGGTTTTCACACCAGTAGACTAGCTAGCTATGATAACACCCTGCAGTCAGGTTTTCACACCAGTAGACTAGCTAGCTATGCTAACACCCTGCAGTCAGGTTTTCACACCAGTAGACTAGCTAGCTATGCTAACACCCTGCAGTCAGGTTTTCACACCAGTAGACTAGCTAGCTATGTAAACACCCTGCAGTCAGGTTTTCACACCAGTAGACTAGCTAGCTATGTAAACACCCTGCAGTCAGGTTTTCACACCAGTAGACTAGCTAGCTATGTAAACAACGCTCATCATCCAAATATCATCCAATTTGTTTACTTTGACGTTGACTGTTCAGGGCCTTTCAACATGATTTCAACATGATTTTGACTGTTCAGGGCCTTTCAACATGATTTTGACTGTTCAGGGCCTTTCAACATGATTTCAACATGATTCTGACTGTTCAGGGTCTTTCAACATGATTTCAACATGATTCTGACTGTTCAGGGACTTTCAACATGATTTCAACATGATTTTGACTGTTCGGGGCCTTTCAACATGATTTTGACTGTTCAGGGCCTTTCAACATGATTTCAACATGATTCTGACTGTTCAGGGTCTTTCAACATGATTTCAACATGATTTTGACTGTTCGGGGCCTTTCAACATGATTTCAACATGATTCTGACTGTTCAGGGAATTTCAACATGATTCCAACATGATTTTGACTGTTCAGGGACTTTCAACATGATTGCAACATGATTTTGACTGTTCAGGGCCTTTCAACATGATCAACATGATTTTAAATGTTCAGGGCCTTTCAACATGATTGCAACATGATTTTGACTGTTCAGGGCCTTTCAACATGATTCAACATGATTTTGACTGTTCAGGGCCTTCCAACATGATTTCAACATGATTCTGACTGCTCGGGGTCTTTCAACATGATTCCAACATGATTTCAACATGATTTTAAATGTTCAGGGCCTTCCAACAAAATGTTGACTGTTCTGGCCCTTTCAACATGATTGCAACATGATTTTGACTGTTCAGGGCCTTTCAACATGATCCCTACATGATTTTGACTGTTCAGGGCCTTTCAACATGATCCCTACATGATTTTGACTGTTCAGGGCCTTTCAACATGATTTCAACATGATTTTGACTGTTCAGGGCCTTTCAACATGATTTCAACATGATTTTGACTGTTCAGGGCCTTTCAACATGATTTCAACATGATTCTGACTGTTCAGGGTCTTTCAACATGATTTTAACATGATTTTGACTGTTCAGGGCCTCAATGTGATTTCAATCTGATTTTGACTGTTCAGGGCCTTTCAATGTGATTTCAACATGATTTTGACTGTTCAGGGCCTTTCAATGTGATTTCAACCTGATTTTGACTGTTCAGGGCCTTTAAACATGATTTCAGTATGATTCTGACTGTTCAGGGCCTTTCAATGTGATTTCAACCTGATTTTGACTGTTCAGGGCCTTTCAACGTGATTTCAACATGATTTTGACTGTTCAGGGCCTTCAAGTGTATGTTTATTGCCTTTTAACTGTATCCTATGCCTGCCAGAAATGATTGTCCCTCAGGGATGAATGAAGTTCATTAAACTTTATTGTTAATGGTATTGCTAATGTTTCTATTTGGCAGCGCAAGTGGAGACACGTCAGGCTGAGGAGTGAGTTTCACAGAACCCCATCTGATACACAAGCAATAACAAGTCTATACCCATTTAGGAAAAAAGCATTTAATGTATTCAGTAACATTAGACTTATCCACATTTACCAGAGGGTTCAAATTGCAACGAGTTAGAGGCTAGATAGCTTTGTCAGCATATCAGACACATAGCGGAGCCCTCAGACTTTTATGAGAGGGCTATAAATATATCCACAGTGGTTCTGAAAGGTTGGAATGACAGTCATCCAAACAGTCAGCCGAAATCAAGGGAGAACGACTGCCCCCCTCTCATTGAAGCCATTGAAGTCCCTCTCATTGAGGCCGACCTGGGTACTGCAGGCTGTCGTTTCCAGAAATAGTTCATGGGCCAGACCCCCACATTTGGGCCGTAGGGTACACTTGGGGTGACGATGTCTCACCGTGATTTTGTTGAAGGTCTATGTCCCTGGAGTTGTGACACGTGTGATAGCAGTACAGAAATGGTAACTTTCTCTGTGTTATCACTCTTTCATTCATCCCTCCATCCTATTCATTTTCCCCATAGGATAGGGTAGAGATCTTACCATATCACAAACAATGTCCGTATACAACAAGTTATTGCTCACATATACCCAACACTCATACAGTATATAATTGGAAAGCTTAGATTCACAGCTATCCACTAGACACATTTTCGGGAATGTTCAGGTCAACAGAACTTTGACCTTTGACATCTAGAGTACATATCAGAAGTACCTGTATGAATTGGTTTAAAAAATGGAAACCCTGATACATTTTAAACTTTGTTTGACAAGTAGTTCTGACAGGTCATGACATCACCTTTCAAATGTATATAATATAACCAACTTTGACCGGACCATCTTCAACTACTGTTTTAAATTAGCCCATATTGTGCAATTGACATGAGAATGTTGGAAGTTCTGGTCTTGGATTGTAACTTTACGTGACAGAAGCACCAAATTACATACACACAGCAAGAACAGGTTTTTAAAAAAGATTTGTAGATTACAAGGCAATCACAGAAACCTTTTTCTAATATGGCCGCCAAACAAGTCAATGGGGTCTTATTCACATGACCATACCTGCATGAAATATCATTGTAGACATAGACACAGACACAGACACAGGTACAGACACACAGACACACACACACACGCACACACACACACACACACACACACACACACACACACACACACACACACACACACACACACACACACACACACACACACACACACACACACACACACACACACACACACACGCACGCACACACACACGCACACACACGCACACACACACACACCTTGCTCCCCCAGACGCTTATGTTCCAACAGCTGCAGCTGAAGGGGAGTCTGGGATTCCCAGTTTTATTGATGTTCTCTGTTATGGACTTTACTTTTCTTGTCTTTGACTGTGTTTGTCTACAATCTGTGTTGTCTTTACATTTGAAAGTCTACAAATAAAGCTGCCCAAAAATAAGCAGATATTTGACTGGTCCGTTTAATAGCCACATCAGGTATAAGTCTCTTTCCAATAAGTTAATGTCCTCTGGTGCACGGCTCAAATAGCAGTAGATCTGCCAACAAAGCAATGAAGCAATGTTAAATTACCTTAGAGATTGCTGTGGAAGCTGGATGTATTTCTGACACTGAACATGGCCATATTGGGCTCGTAACTCATCTGTTGCTTTGGTCTACTTCCTGTAACTCTGCCATCGACTGTATGGGATGAAATTAGAGTGTCAAGAACAGCTCAGTAGTTGTGGTTTGTAACTTTGACATCTCTATGACAGATGGTCATAAAGCAATCCCAAACAACTTTAGGCTGCATGTTATTCTGATACCCGGTTTCGGGAATAGGGCAATTGACAGGAGAAGGCCGCTGACAGGGGGGTAATCATTTTGACTACTTGTTTGTCCAAAGATCTGTAAAGCTTCATGGAAAACACAACCGTTCCCCATGTGTTTATCCTCAAACATTTCTAAGATTAATATTATATTGACTTCACACTGCAGGCTGAAAAGACCTCATAACCTGTAATGTGGACCACAGAGAGATCCGCTACAGAACAGCACATTATTTAGACCTTATTAGTGGACCACGAGGTCCTCACATTGCTGACATTGGCCCCACCATACTAAATTTACAGCGAGATATGTGACTTGGAAACAAGATCTGAATGAACCTTGCTCGGTTGTTTTGTGGATCCATGCCACAGACATTTCATATCCAGATATAGAGTTTTAGTGCTGTGACATTTTAATGGATTGAACCATGTAAAAAAAAAAATGCTGATGTGAGCCAAGGCGCTAGGGTGTCTCAGGGTAACTCCAGAGCCGGCCCTAGCCTTTTGGGGACCCTAAGCTAAATGTTGTTGCCCCCCCCCCCCAATTTTATAACACATTTTCTGCAATTCTATACATTTTTTACGTGACTTATGGAACGTTAATATGATATATGAGTGAGAGGGACAAACAAAATCAATGGGGGCCCCCTGGAGGTCAAGGCCCCTGAACTCATGCCCTGCGAGCCCGGTTGATTTATATTTAACTAGGCAAGTCAGTTAAGAACTCTTATTTTCAACGGCCTAGGAACAGTGGGTTAACTGCCTTGTTCAGGGGCAGAACGACAGATGTTTACCTTGTCAGCTGAGGATTCAATCTTGCAACCTTTTGATTACTAGTCCAACGCTCTAACCACTAGGCTACCTGGCACCCCAATTCAACCATGGCTACTACAAATGTATATAGCTGGCTAGACTATCTCAGCAAGCTACAAAATCTGAGCTGACATGGGCTAATTAAGAGACTGTCAGTGATAGAGGTTTTCTTGGGTCCTGAAAATGAGACCCGCACCGAATTGGAACCACAAAATTCCAACCCGACCTCGACTGGACCAGGTCATTTTTTTGGGAAGATCAATACCCAATCCGATTTGGATCCGAGGTTGACCAGATCCGACCTGAAACATGTCCAAGATTTGTCCGAAATGGTTTCACATATCCATTTTCTGTTGCATCTAAAAACAAAAATGGCCACCAAACAGGACCCGACCTAGATCCGAGGGTCAACTACGGAATTTCGGACCGGTTCGGGTCCCGGGTAATCGGGTGAATCCGTGAAGATCTCTATTCAGTGACTGACGTAACAAGAGGAAACCTGCTAATGCACAACCCCATTTTTAAATTGCATCTTGGGTATTCTACTAGTCTAACTCCTAATAGTAACTTGATAACCTGACAGATTTCCTAATTACTATTCTTTTTAACCTACTTTTTTTTGGGGGGGGGGGGTCGGGGGCCCCCTATGCCAGTTCTACCACTTAGTGGCTAGAGCCGGCTCTGCCCGAGGAATTAAAGCACCCTTAAAATGTTTTGGATGAAGTGTTACTGTCTGATCCTCTGAAGGGCCTGCCACAATACGTCAAATACGTACAATGACAGTTTTATAATGACAGTTTACTTAACTGTTTAGTGCCATCTGGCAGTTAAGAGTATGTCAGAGGCCTGCAAACTCCTGTTCTGGACAGTCCATCAACATCGTGTGCAGGCTCGTGTTCCACCCCAGCGCTAACATAGCGGGTTTAGCTAAATCAACGGATCATAATCTTCAATTTAGCCCTTAATTACCTCAAATCAGGTTCAGTGTGTTAACGAAGAAATACAACTCAGTTCATTCAGGAAGTGAACTGAAATTCCAATATTTCACAAGACTTTTAATGAGAAATGATTGCAGGTCAATTCCTAAATTGACTGGAAATGACCCCAGCCCTGATCTCGATACAGTGCATTGTGAGAAGACCCATGGCTGTAAAGTCAGTTGAGGTCTTTGTGGCCAAATTCACAGTTGTCTATTCCTCTGACATTCCCACTCCACCGATTTGCGGATGGTAACAAGTTTGGAGCTTAGAGAAAACGTGTCCCTCAGATACAAAAACACCGGTCATATGTCATGCCAGATCTTTGCACATTAAAATAACTTGAATGTCATAAAGTCTTAGTCTGCATGGTGTTGATGTTCTCTCCACCCACAAACACGCCAAGTAAATATATTCTGTCTATTAACAGTGGCATCGGTGCCAGATTTAGGCTGTGTGGAAATGTTGGCAGATATACCAAACAATAAACCTTGGCTGCAGTGAAGACTAGAGCACAGTCCAAGAAATGAAAATGCCTTGATGGTCCTCCCAGATGGTCAGTCCCCTGCTCAACTTGTGTATCCAGCAGAGATAGAATGGTAGAGCACACAAGGTGCAATTTGTCACGTTCTGACCTTAGTTCTTTTGTTATTTCTTTGTTTTAGTATGGGCGTGAGTTGGGTGGGTTATCTATGTTCGTTTTTCTATGTTGGTTTTTTCCGTTTGGCCTGGTATGATTCTCAATCAGAGGCAGGTGTCGTTAGTTGTCTCTGATTGAGAATCGTACTTAGGTAGCCTTTTTCCACCTGTGTTTCGTGGGTGTTTATTTTCTGTGTCTGTGTGTTCCACACGGAACTGTTTCGGTTTGTTATTTCACGTGTCGTTTATTGTTTTGTTTCTGTGTTCGATTGTTTTATTAAAGAGCATGAACACGTACCACGCTGCGCATTGGTCCTCCGATCCTTACTACTCCTCCTCGTCAGAGGAGGAGAAGGACAGCCGTTACACAATTTGGTTGTGCATCAGCACTTTTCTGTTCTTATATCAGTCACTGACAGTCACTGAATTAGCCATGTCAGCTAATTTTTAGATTGGTAAATTAATCTAGCCAGCTATCTAAACTCGTAGTAATCATGGTCTAAACCGGCCGGGCACGCAGGGCATGTCCTTGGGGCCATGACTTCCACTGTGGCCCAAATCTCACTTAGGGCCCCAAAAGGCTAGGGCCGGCCCTGTGTAAGGTTTCACGCTATTGAACATTAATATGGCTGCATCATATTAGACACAAAGAACATTTAAACGACTATTAAATGCAGAGGTTTGATAAAAGCAAAGATGAGATAGATATTGAAGAATGTGAAATGCCTGACTTGAAAGAAGAACTTCCTGATTTGATTTATTAGGATCCCTATTGGCCGACGCCAATGGTGACAGCTAGTCTTACTGGAGTCCGAAACACCCAAAAAAGACATTAAAGACAAAAGACTTTACGATTTACATACATGTAAATACATTAACATCTAGTGTGTGTGCATTACATTGCTGAATTACATGTATTAAAAATAGTTTAAAGAAATGTCTCTGCTGATGGTGGCTCCCTCACAAGTTGCTAGAGCTGTCTGTTAGAAAGATATTAAAACTGCATTGTAAAGGATTAATTAAAATGTAATGGAAATGGAAAGGAATATGTTACTTTACTGTAACTATCCCCTATTCACTTTATAGCAGTTTTATAGAAGCCAGCTGCTAGATGATTTACCTCAGAGTGTAATAAAAGTTTGAGGCAGCTACATGGCTGTCAGAAATATGAGTGGATAAGATGATTTAAATACTGTACTGATGTTATGTAAGCCTTAAGAATCCTCCTGGACCGTTTTAGACAACTGAAATGTGAGACAAATAAAAGCTCCTGCAGCATCTTCAATAGATCATACTGGAGATAAATAATTACACAGTTGGTTTAACACTTTTATGAGTTGTAACTGAAAGCCTAAATGTTTCTGTTGTAGCTTAAAAAAATATTTTTTGCAATATGGTTTTACCAGGGTGACAAATCAAACTAAGCAAAGCACGAAGTAACGGCCAACTCCTTCACAAGCATGAGGTGACTGAGGAGACAGTTTAGATGCGTTTGAAAGCAAAATAATATATATATTTTTTTTTAAATATAAAGAAAGCTGTTGATAAGGATTAATGCCACAAAAATGAAACTAAATTAAGTAAGATTATATTTGTATTACAATTGTAGTGTCATTACAGTATTTGAGTGGCAGTGTCATAATTATTGTTATTATATTTTTATCAATTTTTTACCTCACAATTGTTTTCTTAAAACATCATTGTTGATTAAGGGCTTGTAAGTAAGCATTTCACTGTAAGGTCCTGTTGTATTTGGCACATGTGACAAATAACATTTGATTTGATCTAATTTACGTAAATTCAGTGAAATTCAATTCAGAAACAAATATTTCATTAAAAAGTAATGTAATGGGAGTGTGGTTCTCGTGGGAGCTGGTGGCGCTAGTGAGACACAGAAATACGTAGGTCTCTCATCCAATTCCTTTACCAGAGTGGTCCATAATTAACTTTTGCTTGGTTGTCAGTTTCAACCTGATATAAGCAGGCTGAAGTCCCAGCATCCTTAAGTCAGACACCTTCTTCCTCTGTGGTAAGACTCTGTCCACCTCTTCACATGTTTACATTTGACAACATTTTGTGTGCTCAGAATCTTACATGTGTCTTGTTAGATTTTAAATATGCAATCAAGTGGCATTGATTTAAAATGTTTTATTTATTTATTGTGTTAAACTTTAAATGTGTTTTCTATTCAAATCTGTAACTTTCATTTACGGTCAAAAGTGGTGCTCCTGCTGTTTGTAAATTGAGGGGTTGGTTCATAATATAACTGGGTTTTCAGAGGTATTTATTTGAATTCTTGTCAGAATGTGTAGTAAAGTCAGTTGCCACGAGGAAAATGAAAGTTACCAGTTGCAACTGTAGTTTAATTGGACAGGGCTGTCATGATTGAGTTGAATGATGTTTTCTGGCCCTCCGGGGGCTAAATGATCATGTTTTAGACTTATTCACAACACCCTAATGTTTCCCAGGGTTCTCCAAGAAGTACAAATTCATCTGTAGAAGGGGAAAAAGAAGGTGAGACATAGTTTGAGTCTTCATAAGAAAAGTGACAAATGTTCTGTGAGAGATGCCACTCACAACTCTGTTGACTGTGGAGGAAGCACCACAGAGTCAATCATGTTTCTTGTTTCGTCTCTTTCCTAGTGATCCGTCACCATGAGTACGGACGCGGAGATGCAGATCTACGGCAAGGCTGCCATATACCTCCGTAAGCCTGAGAAGGAGAGGATGGAGGCACAAACCGCACCCTTTGATTCAAAGAACGCCTGCTATGTGGCAGACAAGGCGGAGCTTTACCTTAAGGGTTTGGTCACTGCCAGGACTGAAGGAAAGTGTACTGTAACAGTCACGAATCCTAACGGCACTAAGGAGGTAAGCCTGATTTGAAAAGAATTGAAGATTGTGCAGACACACTTTTTTCATTTTTATCATGCCAATTGTAAAAAATTAAATAAGTAAACAAAGATTGATTAATAAGCATTTCTTAGTTTTTTTGGTAAGCAGAATATAACCTTCAAACACATCCTTTTTATCGCTGCTAATTAAATATAATTTTCTATATTGACTAGTTAAGTATCACCATGTATGTATCAGTGGTTGATAACAAAGTAGTTGGATTAGATGGGGGGGATTTGTTTATTTAAAGCATTCAGTTCTGTCCAGTTTGATCTGTGTATAATCTAGATGTCTGACTGTTTCAGGAAGGAAAAGAGTTCAAAGAAGCAGATGTCTACCAGATGAACCCCCCTAAGTACGACAAGATTGAGGACATGGCCATGATGACCTACCTGAATGAAGCCTCTGTGTTGTATAACCTCAAAGAGCGTTATGCAGCATGGATGATCTATGTAAGATACCTGTATAAACATACACACTCATACAGTACTACACATAAAGTAATGGTAGACACCAAAACATACCAATACAATAGACCTACATTACTATACCATAGTACACCCACATCCTCACATAAATCCAGGTAAACGTCAATCTGATTTTTCTAATCCCCTAATTTAATTGAATCTCTTTCATCCAGACCTACTCTGGGCTGTTCTGTGCCACGGTGAACCCCTACAAGTGGCTTCCTGTGTACGACATGGAGGTTGTTAACGCCTACAGAGGGAAGAAGAGGATGGAGGCTCCACCCCATATCTTCTCCGTCTCTGACAACGCCTTTCAGTTCATGCAGATTGGTATGAGCTCTGATGGATGGATGGATGGATGGATGGATGGATGGATGGATGGATGGATGGATGGATGGATGGATGGCTGGATGAATGGATGGATGGATGGCTGGATGGATGGATGAATGGATGGATGGATGGATGGATGGCTGGATGAATGGATGGATGGATGGATGGATGGATGGATGGCTGCATGGATGGATGGCTGGATGGATGGATGGATGGATGGATGGATGGATGGATGGATGGATGGAAGTTAAAATGTGCTTTAGAGAGGTATCTGCTATTTTCTAGTCTACGTTAGAACAGTTTACTGGTAATATCTGATATCACTGGCCTTGAATGGAAAATGTTCCAAAATGAAATCCATGATGATGCTATGAATTCAATAATGTCCCCATAATGTTGCTTGAGTATGATAATCAATATGTTGTTTTGTTACAGACCAGGAGAACCAGTCCGTCCTGATTACGTAAGTCGTTTACTAAAATCTCATTTGAGAAAGGGTTTCTACTGCAATATTTTGGGACACTTGGGTGTGATGAAAATACATGACATTATGAATGGATTAGGCTATGCATAGAAATTAGTCGATGAGTGGGGATACTTGTTAATTTATGTAGGAAAACAGTGTATTTTTCAATGCTATTTCTTAGTGTAAGTCAATCTGACATTCAAACATGTTACTAAAACCCCTGTTTCTCTGTCATATTAATAACCAGTGGAGAATCCGGTGCAGGAAAGACTGTCAACACCAAGCGTGTCATCCAGTACTTTGCCACCATTGCAGTGTCTGGTGCCAAGAAGGAAGCAGAGCCAGGCAAAATGCAGGTAGGTTGTACCTTTCTAACACATTTCAGTTTGGTGGGCTGTGTTCAAGCGATCGAGAATAACAAACTTTACTACTTTACCAGTTTCTGAGCAACTTGTGTTTGTCTCAATCAGGGGTCTCTTGAGGATCAGATCATTGCTGCTAACCCTCTGCTGGAGTCTTACGGTAATGCCAAGACAGTGAGGAACGACAACTCGTCTCGCTTTGTAAGTATGAAGGGCATACTGTGAAAGTTATCTAATATTGGACAAATGTATTTCAGTATTTCCCATTTGTTATATCAATGGATGCTCAACAAATTGTAACATTTAAAGGAGTCTATCAAAGTAAAATGTTAGATGTATTTAGTTATCCTCTTTCTAACCCCCATGCTCTACTTTAGGGTAAATTCATCAGGATTCACTTCCAAGGTAGCAAACTGGCTAAAGCTGACATTGAGACCTGTGAGTTGATTTTGATTGTTTCTCAATTCTTTACTAAATTCACACAGATTTTTGGGGGAGATAATCTTTATCTAATGTTCACTCTCTCTCTCTCTCTCTCTCTCTCTCTTTGTGTCAATCTCTCTCTCTTTCTCTCTCAGACCTGCTAGAGAAGTCCAGAGTGTCCTTCCAGCTTCCCGATGAGAGAGGCTACCACATCTTCTTCCAGATGATGACCAATCACAAACCTGAGGTTGTTGGTAAGGCAAAGTAGAGTTACAGGATAAATTATTCCCACCCCCATCTGTGGAATTCATTGTCCACACTATTAATACTATTACAATGAGTACATCCAACGTAACAAGGCATCTAGATATGAGTCAGGTCTTTGTGGAAGATGTATCAAGTAATGCACTCTGATAAGTATTGTGAAAGTATCTTTCAAGGATTTGATGTAATCTATCATACGACATCCAGTGGCCCTTTGGGGTATTTCAGATGATCCCGGAGGTCTGTAATTATCTCTGACCCTCTGTGTGGCATTATCACATGTCCAATATATTAAGTAACCTAATACTATGATTTAAAATAGAATGACGAAGCTGTAAAACATTATCCTAGATATGAACCATCAACTTAATGAATACCATTGGTGTTTAATAAGGGTTTCAGCATGAAATATAATTTATTTTATTATTTTACACATTCGGTTTTATTATATGTGTTTGTTGTCAATGTTTAGGCATCAAGCTGGGGGCAGTTGTTAAACAAAAGTAAATATTTTGAAGAATTGTAATATAAAATGAATACATTTTTTAAAAGTTATTAAAAAATGAATTACCAAAGTTACGATATGTTGCCATAGATTTTCTGTTAATTGCCAAAATTACTGAAGATTACGGTAACTTTGGTAAATTACCGCCGATAGCTTTGAAACCCTAACCGTGATATAAAATACTTGAGTCCATCTGTTGAGTAAAAGAGAGAGAGAGAAACTGTAAAGGTAGAACAGTAGAAATCTAAGAGATTTAACTGACAAGACATTCTCTTTTGTCCATAGAAATGTCACTCATCACCACCAACCCCTACGACTTCCCCATGTGCAGCCAGGGTCAGATCACTGTGGCCAGCATCAACGACAAGGAAGAGCTGGATGCCACAGACGTGAGTCAAACAAAGGGTTCATCATATTCTAGATATGGCATGGGTAGGACCAGCTGGGAATTTTCATGTATTGTTTTGTTTTATTCTAAATGCCTTGAGTTAGTTAGGCATGTGCCTCAAGGAACTCTTCATGCCTTCACACTTCACCTTGAGGCCCATACTGTACATGTAAGACATCCACAAGAGAGTGTCACTAAGTCCCTGTGGAACTGTGTAAAATAGAGGTTGACACGGGAGTGAAAATTCATTCCTTTCCCATCTTGTCCTGTCAATGTTTTTTCCTGTACTGCCCTGATCCAGCAACAGTTCTACAACCCTTGAACTTTCCTGTCTCTTCCGGATAAAAACATCACTCTTGTCCCGTCTAGTGCTCATTTTTTGCGCACATTAATACAGTATGTAGGCTATTGTGTTTGTTTAGGAAGTATGCTAAATCATTTCAGTAATGCAATACGCGACTGTGATATGTGGTTGTCTTACCTAATCTTAGTTAAATGCACTGACTGTAGGCCTAAATCGCCCTGGATAAGAACATATTCTAAACTACCTAAATCTAAATGAATTAAAGCTGGAGGATGAGGACAGACCACAGTAACCTACAGCTGAGCACTGTCGCATATGAACATTTACAACACAATAACATTTACAACATGGACATAAAAAATAAACCTGAGCGGGCATTACTGCATAAGTCAATACATTTTTATTTCACTCTTCACCTCATACGTTACGGGTTTAGTTAAATACACGAACAATCAGGCTTGACGATAAAGTTGTTGGGAGTAGAGCAGCTATTTGTCCCGCTTTCTTGTTGGTAACGTTAGCGTATTTCATTACACCGCAGCATTTTTTTTTTTACAAGCCATGTACTAGGTTCCGTCATTGTCAGAGACAAGCCCATCAAATTGAACTAAAACATCTCTCTTTCCTTGGCTCTAATGTTAATATTGTTAGTGATGGGTCCTTGGCTGCAACAAGATGTTGCAATTCCTCTACTAAAGGCTTCGTCATTTAGCCTACTAACGTAAACTGGCATCTGAGGTAGCGTTGTGACCGGCTCCAACTGGAGTGAGCGGCGAGGGTGAACCGACAGAAGGGGAGGGGGAAATTACAAAGTATTTCGTTTTTTAAAAGTTTATTTTTATGAAATGCTCTACACATGACACATTTCCACCCCCAAAAACGATGTTTATAACTATACATGTACAGCCAGCTCCTGTGGACTGTTGACCCTGTCCGAACTTGATTCTAGACCTCCACTCCCATTCCTGACAAAAACACGCG
This sequence comes from Salvelinus alpinus, assembly GCF_045679555.1. Classification (NCBI taxonomy): domain Eukaryota; kingdom Metazoa; phylum Chordata; class Actinopteri; order Salmoniformes; family Salmonidae; genus Salvelinus; species Salvelinus alpinus. Next base: position 97,026,562 of record NC_092088.1, read on the forward strand.
GGAGTTCTGTTCCCGTGTCAATCTCTAGTCTAAAATTCCTTTTGTGCTGTCATCTACCAGTGTTGGTCAAGTGTAATCACGTGGATCTGAGAAGCCAGTCAAATGTATCCATCCCATTTGTTCTGCTGAGAGAACAGAACTGTAGTGTACTGTATGTGAGAAAACTACCGTTCAGTTCATCACTGTTGTATTTCCTGTCTAATGCCAGGATGCCATTACAGTCCTGGGCTTCAGTAATGATGAAAAGATGAACATCTACAAGCTGACAGGAGCTGTACTGCATCATGGCAACTTGAAATTCAAGCAGAAGCAGCGTGAGGAGCAGGCCGAGCCAGACGGCACAGAGGGTGAGTCCACTCATACAATATGTAAACATTAGTCCCATTCCCAGTCCCACTCATAGATATACAATATGTAAACATTAGTCCCATTCCCAGTCCCACTCATAGATATACAATATGTAAACATTAGTCCCATTCCCAGTCCCAATCATAGATATACAATATGTAAACATTACTCCCATTCCCAGTCCCACTCATAGATATACAATATGTAAACATTAGTCCCATTCCCAGTCCCACTCATAGATATACAATATGTAAACATTAGTCCCATTCCCAGTCCCACTCATAGATATACAATATGTAAACATTAGTCCCATTCCCAGTCCCACTCATAGATATACAATATGTAATCATTAGTCCCATTCCCAGTCCCACTCATAGGTATACGACACGTAAGACAGACAGAGCCTCATCAAAGTCCGGCAGGAGATAATTTATGGAGACCAAATTCCAACCTCCAGAAATGCTTTAAACTGATGGATGTGGGTTCATATCAAAACGTAGCCCCCAAAACAACTTGTCCGAACCCTTTTGTCAGTGTGACATCAGAAACAAGTGATCTTGTGTTTCTGAGTCTGTTGATGTTGGTTCTCTCTCCAGTGGCTGATAAAATCGCCTACCTGGTGGGCCTGAACTCAGCTGAGATGCTGAAGGCTCTGTGCTACCCCAGAGTGAAGGTCGGCAACGAGTATGTGACCAAGGGACAGACTGTGCCTCAGGTAAGGCGGCCAAACACAGCTTCTACCATTCTCTGAGCACCATACATCTTTTGGTGATGAGTGCATTGCTTGTTTTGAAGAGTGATGTTGTTTTCCCCAAAGCTCTTTTCACCTCATCACTAGACATGGTCAACATCTCATGTATTCATTAGAGGTATTATCATTGCAGGTTAATAACTCAGTCTCGGCTCTGGCCAAGTCCATCTACGAGAGGATGTTCTTGTGGATGGTCATCCGTATCAACGAGATGTTGGACACCAAGAATCCAAGGCAGTTCTATATCGGTGTGCTCGACATTGCCGGGTTTGAGATCTTTGATGTGAGTCTGAGACCAGAACAAGACAATGAGTTGTGATTGAGAGGGATTACAGCCTTGTATGATGATGAAATGATCCCTTCTGAAATTCCATCAACAGTACAACAGCATGGAGCAGCTGTGCATCAACTTCACCAATGAGAAACTGCAACAGTTTTTCAACCACACTATGTTCGTCCTGGAACAAGAGGAGTACAAGAAGGAGGGAATCGTCTGGGCCTTCATTGACTTCGGCATGGACTTGGCTGCCTGCATTGAGCTTATTGAGAAGGTAAGCTGTCTGTCAGGATTATAATGGACCTCAACAGCAAAGCTCAAATGGAGTGATGTGTGAGATATTATCACATGGTACAACGTATCTGACTGTTGAGAACTCAAAATGTTTCCTATTATGGGCCCCTAAATGAAGATACTGTGATAATAGCATGTTTGCTGGAAGAATAAATGTGATTCTAAATGTAAATATCACTAATTTGATATACATCTCTTTTCATAAAGCCATTGGGCATCTTCTCCATCCTTGAAGAGGAGTGCATGTTCCCCAAGTCTTCAGACACTACCTTCAAGGACAAGCTGTACGCCCAGCATCTTGGCAAAACCAAGGCGTTTGAGAAGCCCAAGCCAGCCAAAGGCAAGGCAGAGGCCCACTTCTCCCTGGTTCACTACGCCGGCACTGTGGACTACAACATCACTGGCTGGCTGGAGAAGAACAAGGACCCCCTGAACGACTCAGTTCTTCAGCTGTACGGGAAGTCCTCAGTCAAACTGATGGCGACCCTGTACGTCGCTGCCCCACCTGAGGGTAAGACTAGCAGCACATCAAAAGATTTAATGAAGAACTAGTTACAACTCAGTGCCATTTTCTTTAAAGGTTCAATCTGCAGTTGATACATCCATATGTGGACTTATTAAGATATGTACCCATTCATTCTAGAAGAACATCAGCTCAGTTCAGCCGCCCAAACATCAGAAGCCGAATTTGAGCTTGTTTTATTCCAATGTTTGTAAACAAAGTACAGGGAAACAAGATGGTCAGTCCATTAATACATAGCTCTGTCTATACATTTGAGTGGTTACATTTCTCCAGCCCCATCTCTCATGTTTTTATTGAAACAGGGGCAGGGAGGATGCTTTGTTATTGTTTCAACTGCTGATTGCTGCTTTAAATGTATCACAATTTCTCTGGGTGGTTTACTGGGTTAATTTACTCATACAATAGGTGTTATTTTACACAATCTCATTGGCAGCATTTGCATTAAGATCTGTGTGAAGGTAACCTGAGATTCTCTCATTTATATTTACTTTTCTCCATTTACTTTTCTCCATTACAACAGATACAACCAAGAAAGGAGGCAAGAAGAAGGGTGGTTCCATGCAGACTGTGTCCTCCCAGTTCAGGGTGAGCTTTTAAAATGTGGATATTCAGTCCTTCAAAAGGTGTAGTGATTATCAGAAATGATTTCTGAGAACATGGTTTGTAACCCTCTTACAGGAGAACTTACATAAGCTGATGACCAACTTGAGGAGCACTCATCCTCACTTTGTACGCTGCCTGATCCCCAACGAGTCAAAGACTCCAGGTACAATAAACATTGAGTTAAATATGACATCTTATCAGTACAATATTAGTAACCTTAACGAACCAATCTTTAACCTGTTTATGAGTATTTAAAGATACTTGGTTTGTGTTTGCAGGTTTGATGGAGAACTTCCTGGTTATCCACCAGCTCAGGTGTAATGGTGTTCTGGAGGGTATTAGGATCTGCAGGAAGGGCTTCCCCAGCAGAATCATCTATGCTGACTTCAAGCAGAGGTACACACACACACACACGCACGCACGCACGCACGCACGCACGCACGCACGCACGCACGCACGCACTCACACACACACACACACACACAGAAATATTTGCTCCAAGGGTTTTCCCAGCATCAGAATAGGCTTAACCAAACCGATTACAACTTGACATATGTTAAACATTTCTCCTGATTCAGGTACAAAGTACTGAATGCCAGCGTCATCCCCGAGGGCCAGTTCATGGACAACAAGAAGGCTTCTGAGAAGCTCCTTGGGTCCATTGATGTGAATCACGAGGACTACAAGTTTGGACACACCAAGGTCAGTCAAATACCCCCAGCAAGAGATGCCAACTAAAACACAACTTCAATGATCATTTAAACTCTAACCATTAAATGTCTCTCCAGTTGATCTATCCATCTTGTTATTATTTCTTAAAAATGTAAAATAAAATATTATACTCAATTCATTATTTTGTGCATCATGTCAGAATGGTATGTCTACAGTTATCTATATCAGTGTACATTATTAATCTACAGCTATACAATAACGTACAGCTCATAAACAACCTATCCCATGGTTTGTTTGTAAGGATTACAATGTTTATGTTGTTCAAATCAGTCTAGTGGTTTTGTTCCTCTCTTTTGATTCACCCCTTTCTGTCTGTTACCACCTGACTGTGGTTCCATAATTTACCACGTCAACCTGTGTCAGGTGTTCTTCAAAGCCGGTCTGCTGGGTGTCCTGGAGGAGATGAGAGATGAGAAGCTGGCCTCTCTGGTCGGCATGGTCCAGGCTCTCAGCCGTGGATTCCTCATGAGGAGAGAGTTCACCAAGATGATGGAGAGGAGGTGAGGAAGAGTAGACATCTTGGCAAACTGTTCTGTCAACCACCTGTATGTAATGTATAGTGATTACATAGTGAATATGCTGTGAGTTGTTCAGGATGAGAAGGTACATGTTATAACATTCTATTAAAGTAGCAGTTTGGTATTTAGCAAGCTGTTCAATTGTTATTTAACTAAGTGATATTTACCCATTCATTCTGGAATAATATGAAATGCCTCATGATCTTAACATCACCTGTCAGTCCTTTCATCTAGAGCGCTGTCTATACATTTAAGAGGGATTATATTTCCCTAGCCCCATTCCTCAGCTGTATGCAAAAAGTGGTGGGGTCCCTGTTTGTTATTCTTCGAATCGCAGAATGTAGCTTTAAATACGTCATCCAGTGATGTTTTTCTTTACTGTTAAGGAATACTAGAAATGCCTCTCCTTGAAGTTTGCAGTTGTATAAAAAAAATACTATTTTCTTCAAAACATATATTTTTACCGTTTAGTGTTTGTACTTTACTGTATTTATACTTGGGATATCGTTTTCCACAGGGAAAAAAAACCCCAAAAACACCTTTAAGCATGTCACTCACCGTGTCACTCACCATGTCACTCAGCATGTCACTCACCATGTCACTCAGCATGTCACTCACCATGTCACTCACCATGTCACTCACCATGTCACTCACCATGTCACTCAGCATGTCACTCACCATGTCACTCTATCCTTTCTGTGGACCAGAGAATCAGTTTACGCCATCCAGTACAACATCCGTTCATTCATGAATGTGAAAACCTGGCCATGGATGAAGTTGTACTTCAAGATCAAGCCCCTGCTGCAGAGCGCTGAGACTGAGAAGGAACTGGCCAACATGAAGGAGAACTATGAGAAGATGACGACAGACCTGGCCAAGGCTCTGGCCAAGAAGAAGGAGTTGGAGGAGAAGATGATTGCCATGGTGCAGGAGAGGAGTGACCTGGCGCTTCAAGTCGCATCTGTGAGTGAGCAACAACCCTCATCAGAGCACATTTAGACACACAAGGACACAGACACGATCGCACACACATCAGCACGTATGAACAATACTTGAATAGGATGGTCCTGACTAGAATACAGTATATACATATGAAGTGGGTAAAACAGTGTTCCATGTCTATGTACATAGGGCAGCAGCCTCTAAGGTGACTAGAATACAGTATATACTGTACATATGAAGTGGGTAAAACAGTATATTCCCCCCAAGACTTGGGGAACATGCACTCCTCTTCAAGGATGGACCAGTGTTCGATTATTAAAGTGGCCAGTGATTCCATGTCTATGTACATAGGGCAGCAGCCTCTAAGGTGCAGGGTTGAGTAACCAGTGATTCCATGTCTATGTACACAGGGCAGCAGCCTCTCAGGTGCAGGGTTGAGTAACCAGTGATTCCATGTCTATGTACACAGGGCAGCAGCCTCTAAGGTGCAGGGTTGAGTAACCAGTGATTCCATGTCTATGTACACAGGGCAGCAGCCTCTAAGGTGCAGGGTTGAGTAACCAGTGATTCCATGTCTATGTACAAAGGGCAGCAGCCTCTAAGGTGCAGGGTTGAGTAACCGGGTAGTAACCGGCTAGTGATGGCTATTTAACAGTCTGATGGCCTTGAGATAGAAGCTGTTTTTCAGTCTCTCGGTCCCAGCTTTGACACACCTGTACTGACCCCGCCTTCTGGATGATAGCGGGGTGAACAGGCGGTTGAAGTCCTTGATGATCTTTTTGGCCTGTGATATATATTTATATATGTCATGCATTTAAATTGATTTGCTCTGACTTATTTGACTAAATCAAGTCTATATTTTGATACACAAAGTGAGAACACAGGTTTTTTCTCCTGTTCTGAAACCAGGATTCAGAGAATCTGAACGATGCTGAGGAAAGGTGTGAGGGGCTCATCAAGAGCAAGATCCAGCTGGAGGCCAAACTCAAAGAGACGACTGAGAGGCTGGAGGATGAGGAGGAGATGAATGCTGAGTTGACTGCCAAGAAGAGGAAGCTGGAGGATGAGTGCTCTGAGCTGAAGAAGGACATTGATGACCTGGAGCTCACCTTGGCCAAAGTGGAGAAGGAGAAGCACGCCACTGAAAACAAGGTCTTGTAGACAGTCTAACCAAACAATAATCCAAAGAATAATCAACTCAAAACAAAAATGTAATTCAAGTCTTTTTGTGGGTTCAGTAATAATTAAGACACAAAATAGTGGATTTTCAGTTGTGGTGTTCTCCCCACATTCATTGCATGTTCTGCTACCAACTCGTTTATGATTTCCATTCAGTACACTGGCATGGAGTACAGTGCCATCTAGTGTTGAATCTATAGTACAGCACTTGTTGACACATTTCTATTATAAATTTAACTAATTCTCCCATTTATGGTGAAGTGACCAAAGACTCATTTTGTTGTGGCTGTTTTCAGGTTAAAAACCTGACAGAGGAGATGGCGTCTATGGATGAGAGTGTTGCCAAGCTGACCAAGGAGAAGAAAGCCCTCCAAGAGGCCCACCAGCAGACACTGGACGACCTGCAGGCAGAGGAGGACAAAGTCAACACTCTGACCAAGGCCAAGACCAAGCTGGAACAGCAAGTGGACGACGTGAGTGGAGTTTGACATTCTGGCCATGATAGTGTGTAAGATGATATTATCTTCAGTTGTTTAGATTTGACCAACACATGTCTGTTTATATCTTGTAGCTTGAGGGTTCTCTGGAGCAAGAGAAGAAGCTCCGTATGGACCTTGAGAGATCCAAGAGAAAGCTGGAGGGAGATCTGAAACTGGCCCAGGAGTCCATAATGGACCTGGAGAATGACAAGCAGCAGTCTGATGAGAAAATCAAGAAGTAAACACAAATAAATTACTACAGTATTCTCTGCCATCTTAATCAACATAATGGTTCTTCTTGGCTCATTCTTATAACTATGAATTAAACTTTGTATGTGATTCTTACAAGCAAAGTGAATGGTAAAATATGCTCCCTTTATACTGTCTAACCAAAACAAACTTTGCAATCAACGTGTTTGTGTTTGTTAGGAAGGAGTTTGAGACCAGCCAGCTCCTCAGCAAGATAGAGGATGAGCAGTCTCTGGGAGCTCAGCTGCAGAAGAAGATCAAGGAACTCCAGGTACAGTACAGGAAAATAACTGACACATTTATTCTGGTAGCACATGTTCTTCCTGGTGGATTCTGATGGCTCCGTAAGATGGAAGATGGTGCTTCTTACCGTTATTAGTTTGGTTTCTGCATGCGACACTGTCTAATGGGACACTGTCTAATGGGACACTGTCTAATGGGACACTGTCTAATGGGACACTGTCTAATGGGACACTGTCTAATATAGTAAATATGTTAGTGTAACTGGCTATGTATAAACACATTTATACTAAATATACAATACATACTATTATTATGTAGTGAGGTTCAATTGTTTCAACTGTATTGTAGTGTTCATCCCCCTGCTCCTACCCCCTGTTTTAGGCCCGTATTGAGGAGCTGGAGGAGGAAATTGAGGCTGAGCGTGCTGCCAGGGCCAAGGTTGAGAAGCAGAGGGCCGATCTCTCCAGGGAACTTGAGGAGATCAGCGAGAGACTGGAGGAGGCCGGAGGCGCCACTGCTGCTCAGATTGAGATGAACAAGAAGCGCGAGGCTGAGTTCCAGAAGCTGCGTCGCGATCTTGAAGAGTCCACCCTGCAACATGAGGCCACAGCCGCCGCTCTGCGCAAGAAGCAGGCCGACAGTGTGGCTGAGCTCGGGGAGCAGATCGACAACCTGCAGCGCGTCAAGCAGAAGCTGGAGAAGGAGAAGAGCGAGTACAAGATGGAGATTGATGACCTCTCTAGCAACATGGAGGCCGTCGCCAAGGCTAAGGTGAGTAGTGATGTTTTGGTCAAGCAGTGTTGAGGAGGGTCAGCTAAATTACCATTCAATAAACTGAAGTTGACAGTCCCATATGTTTCACTAACAGGGCAATCTGGAGAAGATGTGCCGTACTCTTGAGGACCAGCTGAGTGAGCTCAAGACTAAGAATGATGAGAATGCTCGCCAGGTCAACGACATCAGCGGACAGAGGGCCAGACTTCTGACAGAAAATGGTACCTTCAACAATGAACAAGAAACCAATATAGTTCACCTAAGTAGTACACAATAACATGTTGAGGGCTGTAAATTCAGTCTACATAGTTTCTGCCCTATGATACCTCAAAATACAATTTCAATCTTAGAGAACAGAGTCCCAATAACAAGATGACCCTCTATTCCTGCAGGTGAGTTTGGCCGCCAGCTGGAGGAGAAGGAAGCCCTGGTGTCTCAGCTGACCAGAGGCAAACAGGCCTTCACCCAGCAGGTGGAGGAGCTGAAGAGACAGATTGAGGAGGAGGTCAAGGTAAGGCACCCAAAATGGAAACCACCTCCCACAGTTTAAAGCTTTATCTACACATAGACTGTTTCTACACCACCCTCAGAGACTTCTAATATCATTTGTTTTACTCTCTCTCTCTTTGTCTTTCTTTCTCTCTCTCTCAAAGGCTAAAAACGCACTGGCCCATGGTGTCCAGTCTGCCCGCCATGACTGTGATCTCCTGAGAGAGCAGTTTGAGGAGGAGCAGGAGGCCAAGGCAGAGCTGCAGCGCGGCATGTCCAAGGCCAACAGTGAGGTGGCTCAGTGGAGGACTAAGTATGAAACTGATGCCATCCAACGCACAGAGGAGCTGGAGGAGGCCAAGTGAGTTGCACACAATGGCAAAAACTCAAATAAACGGTGTGGATGGTGAGGGTGGTAGGGGGATCTGAGAAAATGTTACTTCAATATGTAGTGCAACATTTGTTTCACAACAAATGACTCACCATAACACCACCCGCTGTTGTCCAACAGGAAGAAGCTGGCCCAGCGTCTGCAGGAGGCTGAGGAGACCATTGAGGCAACCAACTCAAAGTGCGCCTCCCTGGAGAAGACCAAGCAGAGACTGCAGGGAGAGGTGGAGGACCTCATGATTGACGTTGAGAGAGCCAACGCCATGGCCGCCAACCTTGACAAGAAGCAGAGGAACTTTGACAAGGTGAACATTTATAAACCTCACTCTAGGCTGATGTTTCCTGTCTGCTATTTGATCAGATGTAGTATAATTGTAGCATATTTCTGATTCAAAACTCTCCATCAATGAGTTGTAATGAAAATCCCATGGATTCTCCCAGGTTCTGGCAGATTGGAAGCAGAAGTATGAGGAGGGTCAGGCTGAGCTGGAAGGAGCTCAGAAGGAGGCTCGCTCTATGAGCACTGAACTCTTCAAGATGAAGAACTCCTACGAGGAGGCTCTGGATCATCTGGAGACTCTGAAGAGAGAGAACAAGAACCTGCAACGTGAGCATTTGACAGCAGTTATTTTCGTCCGATGTTTGACCAGTGTTTGAAAATGGAATCAACTGTAATCATCAACATGATATAAAAATTACTTTTTAACAATCTCAGAATGTTTATGTAAAGTTTAAAATATATTTTTTCGAACTTGTAATTTGTATTCCTTTGAACAACCCAATGATGTGGTGGGAAATTAGATTAGCAAGACAGTATGAAGTGCTGTTCATGAATTATATGTTATTATGATTCATTATAAACTTCAGTGCATTGGTGATATCTACTGAATATCTCCTGAGTCTAAACAGCTCCTGTGTTTGTGTGTGCAGAGGAGATCTCTGACCTGACTGAGCAGATCGGAGAGACTGGCAAGAGCATCCATGAGCTGGAGAAGGCCAAGAAGACCGTGGAGACAGAGAAGTCTGAGATCCAGACCGCTCTGGAGGAGGCTGAGGTACAAACTACAGCTGTTTCATAGGAAAAGCAGTTTTACACTAGCCAATACCAACTACAGTCCAATGCTCCCTTTATCGCTGTTTATTGTAGTCATATATTCAGTTTGTAATTATTTGTGTTAAACACGTCCAAATGTACTGAGCACAATTTGACTGACTGCTTCTCCTTGTCCAGGGCACATAACTTGTTTTCTCAAAATATATGATCATGTACATTGGCTAGCTCAGTTAGTCATGTTATGAATACATCTCCCAGCTTAGTGAATGGTTGCTTCATCTGACTGCTTCTCTTCGTTCAGGGCACACTGGAGCACGAGGAATCCAAGATTCTGCGTGTGCAGCTGGAGCTGAACCAGATCAAGGGTGAGGTGGACAGGAAGATCGCTGAGAAGGACGAGGAGATGGAGCAGATCAAGAGGAACAGCCAGAGGGTGGTTGACTCCATGCAGAGCACCCTGGACTCTGAGGTCAGGAGCAGGAATGACGCCCTGAGGGTGAAGAAGAAGATGGAGGGAGACCTGAACGAGATGGAGATTCAGCTGAGCCACGCCAACAGGCAGGCCGCTGAGGCCCAGAAACAGCTGAGGAACGTCCAGGGACAGTACAAGGTAAAGGGACTGGGACATCAGGCTCAAAAACCTGAACATGGGGAGGGATTTGTTTGTGAATCAGTAGAAAATAATAGACCAGAGGAATGTACTCGAGTGGATTAATATACTGTAGGAAGGTAGGGATATTAGAGTGGACTAATATACTGTAGGAAGGTAGGGATATTGGAGTGGACTAATATACTGTAGGAAGGTAGGGATATTGGAGTGGACTAATATACTGTAGGAAGGTAGGGATATTGGAGTGGACTAATATACTATAGGAAGGTAGGGATATTGGAGTGGACTAATATACTGTAGGAAGGTAGGGATATTGGAGTGGACTAATATACTATAGGAAGGTAGGGATATTGGAGTGGACTAATATACTGTAGGAAGGTAGGGATATTGGAGTGGACTAATATACTGTAGGAAGGTAGGGATATTAGAGTGGACTAATATACTGTAGGAAGGTAGGGATATTAGAGTGGACTAATATACTGTAGGGATATTGGAGTGGACTAAAATACTGTAGGGATATCGGGGACATTTTTACCAATGAACATGCCTATTACCCACTGGGGTGGCAGGTAGCCTAGTGGTTAGAGCGTTGGGCCAGTAACCAGCAGGTAGCCTAGTGGTTAGAGCGTTGGGCCAGTAACCAACAGGTAGCCTAGTGGTTAGAGCGTTGGGCCAGTAACCAGCAGGTAGCCTAGTGGTTAGTAGTAGTAGTAACCAACAGGTTACTGGATCTGTCATTCTGCCCCTGAGCAAGGCAGTTAATCCACTGTTCCCTGGGCGCCGATGACGTGGATTAAGGCAGACCACCGCAGCTCTCTGATTCAGAGCGGTTGGGTTAAATGCGGACTAGTTATCCCCCGTTCCCCCTTATTACCAATCCTATCGCCCCTACTTCCACAAGTCTAATGATACTATGTTTTTGTGAACCCCAGGATGCCCAATTGCACCTTGATGATGCCGTCCGCGCCGCAGAGGACATGAAGGAGCAGGCAGCCATGGTGGAGCGCAGGAACGGTCTGATGGTGGCTGAAATCGAGGAGCTGAGAGTTGCTCTGGAGCAGACAGAGAGAGGACGCAAAGTGGCTGAGACTGAGCTGGTCGACGCCAGCGAGCGCGTCGGACTGCTGCACTCCCAGGTACGGGTCAAAAGACATTTCTAATGAAACTCAACCAAGCATACCGATTACACACACATATATAATTCAACAGTGCTTAATATTGATAAACCTTTAATATTTTCATAGTTTTATATTTACATTTTCATAATTTCAGCCTTGTAAGTTCTCCTGAGAGTCAAACAAATGGCCTGGTTTCCTCCTTCAGAACACCAGCCTTGCGAACACCAAGAAGAAGCTGGAGACTGACCTGGTTCAGGTGCAGGGAGAGGTGGACGACATCGTCCAGGAGGCCAGGAACGCAGAGGAGAAGGCCAAGAAGGCCATCACTGACGTGAGTCCTTATGATCTACTCAATTACATCAACTAGATTTGTCCCCAAAGGCCAATGGAAGCTGGGCTGGTTAAACAGAGATCTCAAAAAGGAGGTCAGATGACCTCAGAGGGACATTATGATTGGTGCCAGTTGGTGCATAAATGAAACTAACTACCATTCCAGGCGGCCATGATGGCTGAGGAGCTGAAGAAGGAGCAGGACACCAGCTCTCACCTGGAGAGGATGAAGAAGAACCTGGAGGTCACAGTCAAGGACCTGCAGCACCGCCTGGATGAGGCTGAGAATCTGGCCATGAAGGGAGGCAAGAAGCAGCTCCAGAAACTGGAGTCCAGGGTGAGTTAACAGCAGGGTGGATTGAAAGACATGTATTTGATCATATAAAAATACACAGGAGCATTGTGTAATGGCTTTTTCTCTGAATCACCCACCTACATCATGAAATGTCGTTGTTTTCATTATAGACCCCTTTAATTAAAATCGTAAAAGTTCATAGGAGCAGACAACACTTCTTGACCAGTAGAAGAACATTCCTCTGATTTACAAAGATTTGTTACGTCTGACTTCACCACCTCACATAAATGCCTACGTTTATTTCTTCCACAAAGGTGCGTGAGCTCGAGTCTGAGGTGGAGGCCGAGCAGAGAAGAGGTGTAGACGCGGTCAAGGGAGTCCGCAAGTATGAGCGCAGAGTCAAGGAGCTCACTTACCAGGTAAGAAAAAGTGCATTCTTCACACACTCAAGCACACTGGTTTGTGTGTTAAACTATGGACTATTGATTCTTGTAACTTCTCCCACAGACTGAGGAGGATAAGAAGAACGTTGCCAGACTTCAGGACCTGGTAGATAAGCTGCAGATGAAAGTGAAGGCCTACAAGAGGCACGCTGAGGAAGCGGTGAGTCACAGACTTAGTCAAAACCTCTGAAAGCTTACATTCCCTAGTAGACATTACAAAACGTCTAGACAGTTTAGTTAAGTGTTGTACTGCACATCAGTCAACATTGACTCAGTTGATAGTGCAAGTCATTTCTGAAGAAATCTATGCACAGTGACTCCTCTTCCTATGTGTAACAATGTAAAGTAGAGAGGGTTGAATATATTTTAGCTTTGTGCCGGGGGCTGGTCTGGTGGTAGTGCTGACTCTCCTGGATCACATGGTCCTGGAAGCAGCAGTTTATCCCCTGTTCCACCACTCACTTTCTCTCATGTATCATCCTTCTCCCTCATAATTCCTTTAAGAAATATATATTAAATTGCTACCTGAAGCTTCAAACTTTCAATACTGATGTTAGGCTCTCCCTCTCTTTTCTTTACCCAGGAGGAAGCATCCAACCAGCACATGTCTAAGTTCAGGAAGGTTCAGAATGAGCTGGAGGAGGCCGAGGAGCGTGCTGACATCGCTGAGACTCAGGTCAACAAGCTCAGATCCAAGAGCCGCGACAGTGGAAAGGTACAGAAGTGCTGCTAAACCTACACCTGACTGATGTTCAAACATGACCACATCAACACCACCTATGATTCATTCTTCACAGATGTCAATACTGACCTTTTACAATCACTCAAATGTTGAGGATCTCTGAGAAACACATTTCAGGACAGGGTAAATAATCCAAATTTAGTTGGTACTTCAAAATCAAAAATCAAGCTGAGCACAGAGTCGTAAATACTTGATCCATTCTGTTATTTCCAAGTGTTGATATATTTATCATGTTCATTATTAATACTGATCCATTCTGTTATTTCTTTCTTCTTACAGGGAAAAGAAGCTGCTGAATAAACAAGACCAAAGTCTTACCAATTTCCTGTGTTTCATAAAATATGACTTTCATGGTGAAATGTTGATCATTGATTAAAAACATGTAGACTTACATACACTTCCTTTGTGACTGTGGACTTATTTCTCAGAAAACAGCTTTTCATACCACAAAAATATTGTACTTTAACTAAAGGAGCAATCTGGGATTCAAGCAACATCAAAGCGGACACCCCAATAAAGCGGTCATTTTTTTTTGCTACACAATTCATAGACTAAGCTATTATAATCATCCATAACATCAACATGATAGTTTTAACCCTTTACACTCAGGGGGAGGGGCCTATATGAACACGCCCAAATTGAAATGTCTCCATAAGAAACAAATAGGAGAAGCAAGATGGTAGCATAACCATGGTAACAATTGAGAGAGAACACTTTGGTGATTGGACGGAAATGATTCAGAACAAAGATCTCAGGATACAACAAACCAGAATTTTTGCATTTGAATTTTGTCCCAGATAATGCGCTCATGTGGCCAGATGACATGAAAATAAATGGTAATCTATCATCTGACCAAATTACACAAGATTTTAGTCCTGGGTTATCCGAGATTATGCGCATATATACATGAAAAAAGTAAAGAAAGTATGATACTGATTTATCATTAGTCAATTTGCATTTCCCGCCAAAAAGAAAAGAAGATATACACTTCCATAATGATTAGCGTTCCCTCGTCCCCTCTAGTGGTGAAATTACGATAATTCACATGACAAACACGATAATAGACATTATAAACACGGTACAAGACATTATAAACACGGTAATTCACATTATAAACACGGTAATTGACATTATAACAGGGTCTCAGACATTATAAACACGGTAATTCACATTATAAACACGGTAATTCACATTATAAACAGGGCCTCAGTTATTATAAACATGGTAATTCACATTATAAACACGGTAATTCACATTATAAGCACGGTAATTCACATTATAAACACGGTAATTGACATTATAACAGGGTCTCAGACATTAAAAGCACGGTAATTCACATTATAAACACGGTAATTGACATTATAAACAGGGCCTCAGACATTATAAACATGGTAATTCCCATTATAAACACGGTAATTGACATTATAAACAGGGCCTCAGTTATTATAAACATGGTAATTCACATTATAAACACGGTATTTCACATTATAAGCACGGTAATTGACATTATAAACAGGGTCTCAGACATTAAAAGCACGGTAATTCACATTATAAACACGGTACCAGACATTATAAACAGGGTCTCAGACATTAAAAGCACGGTAATTCACATTATAAACACGGTAATTGACATTATAAACAGGGTCTCAGACATTAAAAGCACGGTAATTCACATTATAAGCACGGTAACTGACATTATAAACAGGGTCTCAGACATTATAAACATGGTAATTCCCATTATAAGCACGGTAATTGACATTATAAACAGGGCCTCAGTTATTATAAACATGGTAATTGACATTGTAAACATGGTAATTCACATTATAAACACGGTAATTCACATTATAAGCACGGTAATTGACATTATAAACAGGGTCTCAGACATTAAAAGCACGGTAATTGACATTATAAACATGGTAACAGACATTATAAACACAGTACCAGACATTATAAAAATACTCCAGTCATAGTCTGTTTTCTCTGGTACCGCCCGGCAAGCGGTACCAGAGTGCCAAGTCTAGGTCCCAAAAGGCTCCTTAACAGCTGCTACCTCCAAGTCATAAGACTGCTGAAACAATCTTATCTTTGTTTTTACACTGCTGCTACCTCCAAGTCATAAGACTGCTGAACAATCTTATCTTTGTTTTTACACTGCTGCTACTCGCTGTTTATTATCTACGCATAGTCACTTTACAAATGACCTCGACTAACCTTTACCCCCGCACATTGACTCAATACTTTTATTGTTTTTATTTGTAATTAGTTAATTTACTAAGTATTTTCTTAACTCTATTTCATGAACTGCATTGTTGGTTAAGAGCTTGTAAGTAAGCATTTCACAGTAAGGTGTTCGGTACCTGTTGTGTTCGGTGACAAATAGAATTTGATTTGATTTGATTTTGATTATACCAGCTGACCAGCTGACATCATGTCAGTGATTCTCTCGTTAACACAGGTGTGAGTGTTGACGAGGACAAGGCTGGAGATCACTCTGTCATGCTGATTGATTTCGAATAACAGACTGGAAGCTTCAAAAGGAGGGTGGTGCTTGGAATCATTGTTCATCCTCTGTCGACCATGGTTACCTGTAAGGAAACACGTGCCGTCATCATTGCTTTGCACAAAAAGGGTTTCACAGGCAAGGATATTGCTGCCAGTAAGATTGCACCTAAATCAACCATTTATCGGATCATCAAGAACTTCAAGGAGAGCGGTTCAATTGTTGTGAAGAAGGCTTCAGGGCTGTAACGGCTGTCGTCTTCCTCCTCCTCGGACGAGGAGAGGCGAGAAGGATCAGACCAATATGCGGAGTGATTTGTGTTCATAATGATTTATTATAACGAACCAATCCAGAACACTTACAAAAACAACAAACGTGACAAAACCGAAAACAGTCCCGTGTGGCACGAACACTAACACGAGATACAACCACCCACCAAACACACGTGAAACCCCGGCTACCTTAGTATGATTCTCAATCAGGGACAAACGATCTACAGCTGCCTCTGATTGAGAATCATACCAGGCCGAACACAAAACCCCAACATAGAAAAACACACATAGACAACCCACCCCAACTCACGCCCTGACCAACTAAATAAATAAAAGAAAAAGGAACAATAGGTCAGGAACGTGACATAAACCCCCCCTTAAGGTGCGAACTCCGGGCGCACCAGCATAAAGTCTAGGGGAGGGTCTGGGTGGGCGTCTGTCCACGGTGGCGGCTCTGGCGCTGGTCGTGGTCCCCACCCCACCATAGTCAAACCCCGCTTCCTTGGCCTCCTCCCAATGGCCACCCTCCCAATCAACCCCACTAGATTAAGGGGCAGCACCGGACTGAGGGGCAACACCGGACTGAGGGGCAACACCGGACTGAGGGGCGGATCCTGGCTGGCTGGCTCTGGCGGATCCTGGCTGGCTGGCTCTGGCGGATCCTGGCTGGCTTGCTCTGGCGGATCCTGGCTGGCTGGCGGATCCTGGCTGGCTGGCGGATCCTGGCTGGCTGGCGGATCCTGGCTGGCTGGCGGATCCTGGCTGGCTGGCTCTGGCGGATCCTGGCTGGCTGGCTCTGGCGGGTCCTGGCTGGACGGCTCTGGCTGGTCCTGGCTGGACGGCTCTGGCTGGTCCTGGCTGGACGGCTCTGGCTGGTCCTGGCTGGACGGCTCTGGCTGGTCCTGGCTGGACGGCTCTGGCTGGTCCTGGCTGGACGGCTCTGGCTGGTCCTGGCTGGACGGCTCTAGCGGCTCCTGTCTGGCGGAATGCTCTAGCGGCTCCTGTCTGGCGGGAAGGCTCTAGCGGCTCCTGTCTGGCGGACGGCTCTAGCGGCTCCTGTCTGGCGGACGGCTCTGAAGGCTCAGGACAGACGGGCGGCTTTGAAGACTCAGTACAGACGGGCGGCTTTGAAGGCTCGGGACAGACAGACAGCGCTGGGCAGGCAGGCAGTTCAGACAGCGCTGGGCAGGCAGACAGTTCAGACAGCGCTGGGCAGGCAGACAGCTCAGACAGCGCTGGGCAGGCAGGCAGTTCAGACAGCGCTGGGCAGGCAGACAGTTCAGACAGCGCTGGGCAGGCAGGCAGCTCAGACACTGGCTGCGCTGGAGAGGAGGAAGGCTCTGACAGCGCTGGACAGGTGGGAGCAGCTGGAGAGAGAACCCGGAGAGACAGCCTGGTGCGGAGGGCTGCCACCGGAGGACTGGTACGTGGAGGTGGCACCGGGTATACCGGACCGTGAAGGAGGACACGTGCTCTTGAGCACCGAGCCTCCCCAACCCTACCAGGTTGAATGGTCCCCGTAGCCCTGCCAGTGCGGCGAGGTGGAATAGCCCGCACTGGGCTATGCTGGCGAACCGGGGACACCCTCTGTAAGGCTGGTGCCATGTACGCTGGCCCGAGGAGACGCACTGGAGGCCAGATGCGTTGGGCCGGCTTCATGACACCCGGCTCGATGCTCAACCTAGCCCGGCCAGTGCAGCAAGGTGGAATAGCCCGCACTGGTCTAAGCACGCGTACTGGGGACACCGTGCGCTTTACCGCATAACACGGTGTCTGACCAGTACGACGCCCTCTCACTCCACAGTAAGCACGGGGAGTTGGCTCAGGTATCCTCCCCGGCTTTGCCACACTCCGCGTGTGCCCCCCCCAAGAAATTTTTGGGTCTGACTCTCGGGCTCCCAACCGCGTCGTCGCGCTGCCTCCTCATACCAGCGCCTCTCTGCCTTCGCTGCCTCCAACTCCGCCTTGGGACGGCGATATTCCCCTGGCTGAGCCCAGGGTCCTTTTCCGTCCAGAATCTCCTCCCAAGTCCAGGAGTCCTGGGTTTTTTTCTGCTGCTGTTGCCGCCCTTCTCCACTCCGCTTGGTCCTGTGTTGGTGGGTGGTTCTGTAACGGCTGTCGTCTTCCTCCTCCTCGGACGAGGAGAGGCGAGAAGGATCAGACCAATATGCGGAGTGATTTGTGTTCATGATGATTTATTATAACGAACCAATCCAGAACACTTACAAAAACAACAAACGTGACAAAACCGAAAACAGTCCCGTGTGGCACGAACACTAACACGAGATACAACCACCCACCAAACACACGTGAAACCCCGGCTACCTTAGTATGATTCTCAATCAGGGACAAACGATCTACAGCTGCCTCTGATTGAGAATCATACCAGGCCGAACACAAAACCCCAACATAGAAAAACACACATAGACAACCCACCCAAACTCACGCCCTGACCAACTAAATAAATAAAAGAAAAAGGAACAATAGGTCAGGAACGTGACAAGGGCGCCCAAGAAAGTCCAGCAAAGTTGATTCAGCAGCGGGATCGGGGCACCACCAGTACAAAGCTTGCTCAGGAATGACAGCAGGCAGGTGTGAGTGCATCTGCACGCACAGTGAGGCAAAGACTTTTGCAGGATGGCCTGGTGTCAAGAAGGGCAGCAAAGAAGCCACTTCTCTCCAGGAACAACATCAGGGACAGACTGATATTCTGCAAAAGGTACAGGGATTGGACTGCTGAAGACTGGGGTAAAGTCATTTTCTCTGATGAATCCCCTTTCCGATTGTTTGGGGCATCCGGAAAAAAGCTTGTCCGAGAAGACAAGGTGAGCGCTACCATCAGTCCTGTGTCATGCCAACAGTAAAGCATCCTGAGACCATTCATGTGTGGGGTTGCTTCTCAGCCAAGGGAGTGGGCTCACTCACAATTTTGCCTAAGAACACAGCCATGAATAAAGGATGGTACCAACACATCCTCCGAGAGAAACTTCTCCCAACCATCCAGGAACAGTTTGGTGATGAACAATGCCTTTTCCAGCATAATGGAGCACCTTACCATAAGGCAAAAGTGATAACTAAGTGGCTCGGGGAACATAACATTGATATTTTGGGTCCATGGCCAGGAAACTCCCCAGACCTTAATCCCATTGAGAACTTGTGGTCAATCCTCAAGTGGCGCGTGGACAAACAAAACCCCACAAATTCTGACAAACTTCAAGCATTGATTATGCAAGAATAGGCTGCCATCAATCAGGATGTGGCCCAGAAGTTAATTGACAGCATGCCAGGGCGGATTGCAGAGGTCTTGAAAAAGAAGGGTCAACACTGCAAATATTGACTCTTTTTGTATCAACTTCATGTAATTGTCAATAAAAGCCTTTGACACTTATGAAATGCCTGTAATTACACTTCAGTATTCCATAGTACATCTGACAAAAATGTCTAAAGACACTGAAGCAGCAAACTTTGTGGAACTCAACGTTCCGGACCGCAGATCTGCAGTTCCAAAAGCTGCCGGAGTCTAGGAATTCCACGTGGGTTGTGCATGATGGATACAAAAAAAAACCCTCCATTTACCTTTTATGGTGGCAATAATAACCTTTATTTAATGTATAATTTGGCACTAATCCAAAGTTTGGCTTGACAAACTCCCATTTATATGAAACTTTTTCTTTATTGCTTGTCTACATTTCCGGTCACAACTTGCAGACTTGTTTACGTGTTGCTGTGCGTTTTGTTGCCAACCTTACTTTGCTACCTGACAACTTTACGGTTTTAACTTTTTAATTACCGTTTACATTTTTTGTTTTTCCCTCACTCAACTTTTTCACTCCGGACGCTTTATCTGGACATGGTTCGTCAGCACTTTCAACAGCCGAAGCTAAGTAGTAACATTAACCTGATGAGGACAGAGGGCGCTGTTTTCACTTTGGGGGAAATTCGTGCCCAATTTAAACGGCCTCGTACTCAATTCTTGCTCGTACAATATGCATATTATTATTACTATTGGATAGAAAACACTCTGTAGTTTCTAAAACCGTTTGAATTATATCTGTGAGTAAAACAGAACTCGTTTGGCAGCAAACTTCCTGACCAGGAAGTGGAAAGTCTGAAAACGATGCTCTGTTCTAGGGCCTGCCTATAAATGGGCATGATACGTATTAGTATACATGCACGTCATACACCTTCCACTAGATGTCAAGAGGCAGTGAGAGAAGAAATGGGGTGTTTATCTTGGTCTGAGGTGGAATAAATCCTCTTGGAATGACGTGTCACCCATTTCCTGTTTTCTGGAAAGCGCGAGGATGGACCTGGAATTGCCTTCTGGAAAGCTGTCGTTATAGGCGACTACTATCTCCGGCTTTGATTTTATTTGATACATGTCACAATATCATCGTAAAGTATGTTTTTTCAATATAGTTTTATTAGATTATTGAAATTTATTCGGGACGTTTGGCGTGTTGCGTTGTATGCTTTTGTTCAGGAAGGAGAGCTTCGCGCCACTTGGCGAGTGTGATTGCTAATTCAAGAGGGACAAAGGACGTTCTAAAACCAAACAACGATTGTTCCCGACAAAGGACCTCTTGTACAACATTCTGATGGAAGCTCATCAAAAGTAGGACCCATTTTTTGATGCTATTTCATTTATCTGTCGAACTGTGTACTATTAGTTTTGCGCCCAGGTTTTGGGCACTATCTCGCCATAACGTAAGCCTTATGTCGTAATGAAGTTATTTCTAGAATTCTAACACTGCGATTGCATAAGAACTAGTGTATCTATCATTTCCTATACAACATGTATTTTTTTGTAATGTTTATGAATAGTTATTTGGTCAGAATAGGTGAGAGTCTAATAGAAATATCCGCACATTCTGGGAAAAAGATGCTACGTTAGCACAATGTATAACCACTGATTTCAGCTCTAAATATGCACATTTTCGAACAAAACATAAGTGTATGTATAACCTGATGTTATAGAACTGTCATCTGATGAAGGTTTATGAAGGTTAGTGAAAATTTATATATTTTGCTGGTTTATTCGCTAACGCTAACGTGCCTATTGCTATCGCTAACGTGCCTTGATGAATGAATGCGGTTGTGTGGTAGGCTATTGTAGTAAGCTAATATAATGCTATATTGTGTTTTCGCTGTAAAACACTTAAAAAATCGGAAATATTGGCTGGATTCACAAGATGTTTGTCTTTAATTTGCTGTACACCATGTATTTTTCAGAAATGTTTTATATTGAGTATTTAGGTATTTCAAGTTGGTCTCTATAATTACTCTGGCTGCTTCGGTGCTATTTTTGATGGTAGCTGTGATTGTAGCTGCAATGTAAAACTGATTTATACCTCAAATATGCACATTTTTCGAACAAAACATAGATTTATTGTGTAACATGTTATAGGACTGTCATCTGATGAAGTTGTTTCTTGGTTAGTTTGGTTGGTTCTTGGTTAGTTTGGTTGGTTTCGTGCATGCTACCTGTGCTGTGAAAAATGTCTGTCCTTTTTTGTATTTGGTGGTGAGCTAACATAAATATATGTGGTGTTTTCGCTGTAAAACATTTAAAAAATCGGACATGTTGACTGGATTCACAAGATGTGTATCTTTCATTTGCTGTATTGGACTTGTTAATGTGTGAAAGTTAAATATTTCTAAAAAATATTTTTTGAATTTCGCGCTCTGCCTTTTCAGTGGAATGTGGGAGGAGTTCCGCTAGCGGAACGCTGGGGCTAGACAGGTTTAACATGATGCCTTCTAATTGCAGTAGTTGTACTCATAATATACAGGAGAACGATCGCCTTACAGCGAGGATAGCTGTGCTGCAAGCCCAGCTTCAGACGCAATCGTTAGGCAAGGGTAATTTCAGTGTAGGAAAGGATGAAACAGCGTCTGTGCCACCAGTAAGTACAGATAGTAACATTAGTACAAATCCCCTCGCACAGTCCCCGCAGCCGGACAACTTTCTCATGGCTTCTGGAAGGAAATGCTGTAGGAATGCTCAACCGGTGTCGCTCATTCAGCCGACAGAAACCTTCAACCGGCGAGTAGGAGTCTGAGGCCGAGCCTTCTCTGGTCTCTACTCACCATTAGCTCTGATAAATTGGTGGTAGCTGGTAACCAGCTGTACCGTTTTTTTTGACCTTGTGGGAGATCTGTTGATGTACCCTTGAGCAGACCGTTGACCCTGGTTGCTGCTGTGGGTCGCTCTGTATGGGAGTCTGTTAGATGACTGAATGTGATGTAGATGTTGAGCAGCTTCACTGCAAGTATGTTTTAAATATTCAATAAAAAATGCATAGTCCCGTGTGATGGTAATAAGTCCACAGTCACAAAGGAAGTGTATGTAGGCCTACATGTTTTTAATCAATGATCAACATTTCACCATGAAAATCATATTTTATGAAACACAGGAAATGTATATTTTCTTTACTTTTTTCATGTATATATGCGCATAATCTCGGATAACCCAGGACTAAAATCTTGTGTAATTTGGTCAGATGATAGATTACCATTTATTTTCACGTCGTCTGGACACATGAGATTATTGTGCGCATTATCTGGGACAAAATTCAAATGCAAAAAATCTGCTTTGTTGTATCCTGAGAACTTTGGTCTGAGTAATTTCCGTCCAATCACCAAAGTGTTCTCTCTCAATTGTTACCATGGTTATGCTACCATCTTGCTTCTCCTATTTGTTTCTTATGGAGACATTTCAATTTGGGCGTGTTCATATAGGCCCCTTCCCCTGAGTGTAAAGGGTTAAAACTATCATGTTGATGTTATGGATGATTATAATAGCTTAGTCTATGAATTGTGTAGTTACATTTCTCCATCCTCATCCCTCAGCTGGTCAGCAAAAAAAAATGACCGCTTTGTTGGGGTGTCCGCTTTGATGTTGCTTGAATCCCAGATTGCTCCTGTAGTTAAAGTACAATATTTTTGTGGTATGAAAAGCTGTTTTCTGAGAAATAAATCCACAGTCACAAAGGAAGTGTATGTAGGCCTACATGTTTTTAATCAATGATCAACATTTCACCATGAAAGTCATATTTTATGAAACTCAGGAAATTGATAAGACTTTGGTCTTGTTTATTCAGCAGCTTCTTTTCCCTGTAAGAAGAAAGAAATAACAGAATAGATCAGTATTAATAATGAACATGATAAATATATCAACACTTGGAAATAACAGAATAGATCAGTATTAATAATGAACATGATAAATATATCAACACTTGGAAATAACAGAATAGATCAGTATTAATAATGAACATGATAAATATATCAACACTTGGAAATAACAGAATGGATCAAGTATTTACGACTCTGTGATCAGCTTGATTTTCGATTTTGAAGTACCAACTAAATTTGGATTATTTACCCTGTCCTGAAATGTGTTTCTCAGAGATCCTCAATATCTGAGTGATTGTAAAAGGTCAGTATTGACGTCTGTGAAGAATGAATCATAGGTGGTGTTGATGTGGTCATGTTTGAACATCAGTCAGGTGTAGGTTTAGCAGCACTTCTGTACCTTTCCGCTGTCGCGGCTCTTGGATCTGAGCTTGTTGACCTGAGTCTCAGCGATGTCAGCACGCTCCTCGGCCTCCTCCAGCTCATTCTGAACCTTCCTGAACTTAGACATGTGCTGGTTGGATGCTTCCTCCTGGGTAAAGAAGAGAGAGGGAGAGCCTACATTTACATTACATTTAAGTCATTTAGCAGACGCTCTTATCCAGAGCGACTTACAAATTGGTGCATTCACCTTATGATATCCAGTGGAACAACCACTTTACAATAGTGCATCTAACTCTTTTAAGGGGGGGGGGGGTTAGAAGGATTACTTTATCCTATCCTAGGTATTCCTTAAAGAGGTGGGGTTTCAGGTGTCTCCGGAAGGTGGTGATTGACTCCGCTGACCTGGCGTCGTGAGGGAGTTTGTTCCACCATTGGGGTGCCAGAGCAGCGAACAGTTTTGACTGGGCTGAGCGGGAACTGTACTTCCTCAGAGGTAGGGAGGCGAGCAGGCCAGAGGTGGATGAACGCAGTGCCCTTGTTTGGGTGTAGGGCCTGATCAGAGCCTGAAGGTACGGAGGTGCCGTTCCCCTCACAGCTCCGTAGGCAAGCACCATGGTCTTGTAGCGGATGCGAGCTTCAACTGGAAGCCAGTGGAGAGAGCGGAGGAGCGGGGTGACGTGAGAGAACTTGGGAAAGTTGAACACCAGACGGGCTGCGGCGTTCTGGATGAGTTGTAGGGGTTTAATGGCACAGGCAGGGAGCCCAGCCAACAGCGAGTTGCAGTAATCCAGACGGGAGATGACAAGTGCCTGGATTAGGACCTGCGCCGCTTCCTGACATCCTAACATCAGTATTGAACGTTTGAAGCTTCAGGTAGCAATTTAATATATATTTCTTAAAGGAATTATGAGGGAGAAGGATGATACATGAGAGAAAGTGAGTGGTGGAACAGGGGATAAACTGCTGCTTCCAGGACCATGTGATCCAGGAGAGTCAGCACTACCACCAGACCAGCCCCCGGCACAAAGCTAAATAATATTCAACCCGCTCTACTTTAAATTGTTACACATAGGAAGAGGAGTCACTGTTCAGAAATGACTTGCACTATCAACTGAGTCAATGTTGACTGATGTGCAGTACAACACTTCAACTAAACTGTCTAGACGTTTTGTAATGTCTACTAGGGAATGTAAGCTTTCAGAGGTTTTGACTAAGTCTGTGACTCACCGCTTCCTCAGCCTGCCTCTTGTAGGCCTTCACTTTCATCTGCAGCTTATCTACCAGGTCCTGAAGTCTGGCAACGTTCTTCTTATCCTCCTCAGTCTGTGGGAGAAGTTACAAGAATCAATAGTCCATAGTTTAACACACAAACCAGTGTGCTTGAGTGTGTGAAGAATGCACTTTTTCTTACCTGGTAAGTGAGCTCCTTGACTCTGCGCTCATACTTGCGGACTCCCTTGACCGCGTCTACACCTCTTCTCTGCTCGGCCTCCACCTCAGACTCGAGCTCACGCACCTTTGTGGAAGAAATAAACGTAGGCATTTATGTGAGGTGGTGAAGTCAGACGTAACAAATCTTTGTAAAACAGAGGAATGTTCTTCTACTGGCCAAGAAGTGTTGTCTGCTCCTATGTACTTTTACGATTTTAATTAAAGGGGTCTATAATAAAACAACGACATTTCATGACGTTTCATGATGTTGCCAGCAGCATACCACCCTGCATACCACTGCTGGCTTGCTTCTGAAGCTAAGCAGGGTTGGTCCTGGTCAGTCCCTGGATGGGAGACCAGATGCTGCTGGAAGTGGTGTTGGAGGGCCAGTAGGAGGCACTCTTTCCTCTGGTCTAAACAAAGATCCCAATGCCCCAGGGCAGTGATTGGGGACACTGCTCTGTGTAGGGTGCTGTCTTTCGGATGGGACGTTAAACGGGTGTCCTGACTCTCTGAGGTCATTAAAGATCCCATAGCACTTGTCGTAAGAGTAGGGGTGTTAACCCCGGTGTCCTGGCTAAATTCCCAATCTGGCCCTCAACCATCACGGTCACCTAATAATCCCCAGTTTACAATTGGCTCATTCATCCCCCTCCTCTCCCCTGTAACTATTCCCCAGGTCGTTGCTGCAAATGAGAACGTGTTCTCAGTCAACTTACCTGGTAAAATAACGGATAAATAAAAAAATAAAAAAATGTAGGTGGGTGATTCAGAGAAAAAGCCATGACACAATGCTCCTGTGTATTTTTATATGATCAAATACCTTTCCAGCAATCTGTCTTTCAATCCACCCTGCTGTTAACTCACCCTGGACTCCAGTTTCTGGAGCTGCTTCTTGCCTCCCTTCATGGCCAGATTCTCAGCCTCATCCAGGCGGTGCTGCAGGTCCTTGACTGTGACCTCCAGGTTCTTCTTCATCCTCTCCAGGTGAGAGCTGGTGTCCTGCTCCTTCTTCAGCTCCTCAGCCATCATGGCCGCCTGGAATGGTAGTTAGTTTCATTTATGCACCAACTGGCACCAATCATAATGTCCCTCTGAGATCATCTGACCTCCTTTTTGAGATCTCTGTTTAACCAGCCCAGCTTCCATTGGCCTTTGGGGACAAATCTAGTTGATGTAATTGAGTAGATCATAAGGACTCACGTCAGTGATGGCCTTCTTGGCCTTCTCCTCTGCGTTCCTGGCCTCCTGGACGATGTCGTCCACCTCTCCCTGCACCTGAACCAGGTCAGTCTCCAGCTTCTTCTTGGTGTTCGCAAGGCTGGTGTTCTGAAGGAGGAAACCAGGCCATTTGTTTGACTCTCAAGATAACTTACAAGTCACAAGGCTGAAATTATAAAAATATAAATATAAAACAAACGAAAATATTAAAGGTTTATCAATATTAAGCTGTTGAATTATATATGTGTGTGTAATCGGTATGCTTGGTTGAGTTTCATTAGAAATGGCCTTTGACCCGTACCTGGGAGTGCAGCAGTCCGACGCGCTCGCTGGCGTCGACCAGCTCAGTCTCAGCAACTTTGCGTCCTCTCTCTGTCTGCTCCAGAGCAACTCTCAGCTCCTCGATTTCAGCCACCATCAGACCGTTTCTGCGCTCCACCATGGCTGCCTGCTCCTTCATGTCCTCTGCGGCGCGGACGGCATCATCAAGGTGCAATTGGGCATCCTGGGGTTCACAATGAATTAGGAATTGTGGAAGTAGGGGCGATACGATCGGTGAGAGAAATGTTAATGGGTAAAAATGTTCCTAATATCCCTACCTTTCTACACTCTAAGAATTAGTGGTGACTAGAGGAATCCTGGGTATCCTCAAGGAACCCCTAGAGTTCCTCAAGGAACCATTGCTAGTCAATGGTTCATATTTTCACATTTGGTTAGTTGAGGGGTTCTTGGATAAACCTTTAATGGTTTGATGCAGCAGCAGGTTCATGGAGGAACCCCTGGAGTGGAGGAAGACTTAGTAGGGGCTTTAAGATAGATTGTTTTGGGGCCAAACAGAGTACATTTAATTCATGTTCATCTGTTCTGTTGTATTGTCATCACATGTTAAGGTTGAACACGGACAGTTTTGTTGCTTCAATGAGGCCAGTGGAGGTGTATTCATTCCTCAAGAGCAAATCCCAAAGTTGGACTATTTTACAACCTTACTATTTTTATATCATCAGCAATTTAAAAAAAAAAAGATTATATTAGAATATTCAATATGCATAAATATTCAAGAAACATTTTAATTTGCAGTATACAGGAATGACATTTGTGCTAACGGATGACAAAAAATAACCCTCCAATAAGCCACATCTCCAATCTGATAGGCTGCCACCTCTATAATATATTATTAAATAGGTTCAAAATGTAACCGCTCCAATCACAAAAAGGTTCCGGTTTCAACTGGAAAGGTTCTGCTGGTGCGACAACCCAAAAGGTTCTTCCAGGCACCTTTACTTCTAAGAGTGTAATATCCCTACCTTCCTACAGTATATTAGTCCACTCTAATATCCCTACCTTCCTACAGTATATTAGTCCACTCCAATATCCCTACCTTCCTACAGTATATTAGTCCACTCTAATATCCCTACCTTCCTACAGTATATTAGTCCACTCCAATATCCCTACCTTCCTACAGTATATTAGTCCACTCCAATATCCCTACCTTCCTACAGTATATTAGTCCACTCCAATATCCCTACCTTCCTACAGTATATTAGTCCACTCCAATATCCCTACCTTCCTACAGTATATTAGTCCACTCTAATATCCCTACCTTCCTACAGTATATTAGTCCACTCCAATATCCCTACCTTCCTACAGTATATTAGTCCACTCCAATATCCCTACCTTCCTACAGTATATTAGTCCACTCCAATATCCCTACCTTCCTACAGTGTATTAGTCCACTCCAATATCCCTACCTTCCTACAGTGTATTAGTCCACTCCAATATCCCTACCTTCCTACAGTATATTAGTCCACTCTAATATCCCTACCTTCCTACAGTATATTAGTCCACTCCAATATCCCTACCTTCCTACAGTGTATTAGTCCACTCCAATATCCCTACCTTCCTACAGTATATTAGTCCACTCCAATATCCCTACCTTCCTACAGTATATTAGTCCACTCCAATATCCCTACCTTCCTACAGTATATTAGTCCACTCCAATATCCCTACCTTCCTACAGTATATTAGTCCACTCCAATATCCCTACCTTCCTACGGTATATTAGTCCACTCCAATATCCCTACCTTCCTACAGTATATTAGTCCACTCCAATATCCCTACCTTCCTACAGTATATTAGTCCACTCCAATATCCCTACCTTCCTACAGTATATTAGTCCACTCCAATATCCCTACCTTCCTACAGTATATTAGTCCACTCCAATATCCCTACCTTCCTACAGTATATTAGTCCACTCCAATATCCCTACCTTCCTACAGTATATTAGTCCACTCCAATATCCCTACCTTCCTACAGTATATTAGTCCACTCTAATATCCCTACCTTCCTACAGTATATTAATCCACTCGAGTACATTCCTCTGGTCTATTATTTTCTACTGATTCACAAACAAATCCCTCCCCATGTTCAGGTTTTTGAGCCTGATGTCCCAGTCCCTTTACCTTGTACTGTCCCTGGACGTTCCTCAGCTGTTTCTGGGCCTCAGCGGCCTGCCTGTTGGCGTGGCTCAGCTGAATCTCCATCTCGTTCAGGTCTCCCTCCATCTTCTTCTTCACCCTCAGGGCGTCATTCCTGCTCCTGACCTCAGAGTCCAGGGTGCTCTGCATAGAGTCAACCACCCTCTGGCTGTTCCTCTTGATCTGCTCCATCTCCTCGTCCTTCTCAGCGATCTTCCTGTCCACCTCACCCTTGATCTGGTTCAGCTCCAGCTGCACACGCAGAATCTTGGATTCCTCGTGCTCCAGTGTGCCCTGGACAAGGAGAAGCAGTCAGATGAAGCAACCATTCACTAAGCTGGGAGATGTATTCATAACATGACTAACTGAGCTAGCCAATGTACATGATCATATATTTTGAGAAAACAAGTTATGTGCCCTGGACAAGGAGAAGCAGTCAGACAAATTGTTTAACACAAATAATTACAAACTGAATATATGACTACAATAAACACCGTTAAAGGGAGCATTGGATTGTCAAACAGCTGTAGTTTGTACCTCCGCCTCCTCCAGAGCGGTCTGGATCTCAGACTTCTCTGTCTCCACGGTCTTCTTGGCCTTCTCCAGCTCATGGATGCTCTTGCCAGTCTCTCCGATCTGCTCAGTCAGGTCAGAGATCTCCTCTGCACACACAAACACAGGAGCTGTTTAGACTCAGGAGATATTCAGTAGATATCACCAATGCACTGAAGTTTAAAATGAATTATAATAACAGATAATTCAATAACAGTACTTCATACTGTCTTGCTAATCTAATTTCCCACCACATCATTGGGTTGTTCAAAGGAATACCAATTACAAGTTCCAAAAAATATATTTTAAACTTTACATGAACATTCTGAGATTGTTAAATAGTAATTTTTATATAATATTAATGATTACAGTTGATTCCATTTTCAAACACTGGTCAAACATCGGACGAAAATAACTGCTGTCAAATGCTCACGTTGCAGGTTCTTGTTCTCTCTCTTCAGAGTCTCCAGATGATCCAGAGCCTCCTCGTAGGAGTTCTTCATCTTGAAGAGTTCAGTGCTCATAGAGCGAGCCTCCTTCTGAGCTCCTTCCAGCTCAGCCTGACCCTCCTCATACTTCTGCTTCCAATCTGCCAGAACCTGGGAGAATCCATGGGATTTTCATTACAACTCATTGATGGAGAGTTTTGAATCAGAAATATGCTACAATTATACTACATCGGATCAAATAGCAGACAGGAAACATCACCCTAGAGTGAGGTTTATAAATGTTCACCTTGTCAAAGTTCCTCTGCTTCTTGTCAAGGTTGGCGGCCATGGCGTTGGCTCTCTCAACGTCAATCATGAGGTCCTCCACCTCTCCCTGCAGTCTCTGCTTGGTCTTCTCCAGGGAGGCGCACT
Source organism: Salvelinus alpinus (assembly GCF_045679555.1). Taxonomy (NCBI): domain Eukaryota; kingdom Metazoa; phylum Chordata; class Actinopteri; order Salmoniformes; family Salmonidae; genus Salvelinus; species Salvelinus alpinus. The sequence continues at coordinate 97,056,773 of NC_092088.1, forward strand.
TTGAGTTGGTCGCCTCAATGGTCTCCTCAGCCTCCTGCAGACGCTGGGCCAGCTTCTTCCTGTTGGACAACAGAGGGTGGTGTTATGGTGAGTCATTTGTTGTGAAACAAATGTTGCAGTACATATTGAAGTAACATTTTCTCAGATCCCCCTACCACCCTCACCATCCACACCGTTTATTTGAGTTTTTGCTATTGTGTGCAACTCACTTGGCCTCCTCCAGCTCCTCTGTGCGTTGGATGGCATCAGTTTCATACTTAGTCCTCCACTGAGCCACCTCACTGTTGGCCTTGGACATGCCGCGCTGCAGCTCTGCCTTGGCCTCCTGCTCCTCCTCAAACTGCTCTCTCAGGAGATCACAGTCATGGCGGGCAGACTGGACACCATGGGCCAGTGCGTTTTTAGCCTTTGAGAGAGAGAGAGAGAAAGACAAAGAGAGATTAGAGAGAGAGAGTAAAACAAATTATATTAGAAGTCTCTGAGGGTGGCGTAGAAACAGTCTATGTGTAGATAAAGCTTTAAACTGTGGTAGGTGGTTTCCATTTTGGGTGCCTTACCTTGACCTCCTCCTCAATCTGTCTCTTCAGCTCCTCCACCTGCTGGGTGAAGGCCTGTTTGCCTCTGGTCAGCTGAGACACCAGGCCTTCCTTCTCCTCCAGCTGGCGGCCAAACTCACCTGCAGGGTTAGAGTGACCTCCTGTTAATGAGTCATTCTTTCTAGATTAAAATTGTATTTTGAGGAATCGTAGTGCAGAAACTATGTGGACTGAATTTACAGCCCCCGATACATGTTATTGTGTACTACTGAGGTGAACTATATTGGTTTGTTGTTCATTGTTGAAGGTACCATTTTCTGTCAGGAGTCTGGCCCTCTGTCCGCTGATGTCGTTGACCTGGCGAGCATTCTCATCATTCTTAGTCTTGAGCTCACTCAGCTGGTCCTCAAGAGTACGGCACATCTTCTCCAGATTGCCCTGTTAGTGAAACATATGGGACTGTCAACTTCAGTTTATTGAATGGTAATTTAGCTGACCCTCCTCAACACTGCTTGACCAAAACATCACTACTCACCTTAGCCTTGGCGACGGCCTCCATGTTGCTGGAGAGGTCATCAATCTCCATCTTGTACTCGCTCTTCTCCTTCTCCAGCTTCTGCTTGACGCGCTGCAGGTTGTCGATCTGCTCCCCGAGCTCAGCCACACTGTCGGCCTGCTTCTTGCGCAGAGCGGCGGCTGTGGCCTCATGTTGCAGGGTGGACTCTTCAAGATCACGACGCAGCTTCTGGAACTCAGCCTCGCGCTTCTTGTTCATCTCAATCTGAGCAGCAGTGGCGCCTCCGGCCTCCTCCAGTCTCTCGCTGATCTCCTCAAGTTCCCTGGAGAGATCGGCCCTCTGCTTCTCAACCTTGGCCCTGGCAGCACGCTCAGCCTCAATTTCCTCCTCCAGCTCCTCAATACGGGCCTAAAACAGGGGGTAGGAGCAGGGGAATGAACACTACAATACAGTTGAAACAATTGAACCACATAATAATAGTATGTATTGTATATTTAGTATAAATGTGTTTATACATAGCCAGTTACACTAACATATTTACTATATTCATTAGACAGTGTCCCATTAGACAGTGTCCCATTAGACAGTGTCCCATTAGACAGTGTCCCATGCAGGATCCAAACTAACAACGGTAAGAAGCAACATCTTTACACAGAAAGAAGCACCATCTTCCATCTTACTGAGCCATCAGAATCCACCAGGAAGAAGCACCATCTTCCATCTTACTGAGCCATCAGAAGACACAAGGAAGAAGCACCATCTTCCATCTTACTGAGCCATCAGAAGACACAAGGAAGAAGCACCATCTTCCATCTTAGTGAGCCATCAGAATCCACCAGGAAGAAGGACCATCTTCCTGAGCCATCAGAAGCCACCAGCAAGAAGCACCATCTTCCATCTTACTGAGCCATCAGAATCCACCAGGAAGAAGCACCATCTTCCATCTCACTGAGCCATCAGAATCCACCAGGAAGAAGCACCATCTTCCATCTTAATGAGCCATCAGAAGCCACCAGGAAGAACATGTGCTACCAGAATAAATGTGTCAGTTATTTTCCTGTACTGGAGCTGAGATCCTGTACTGTACCTGGAGTTCCTTGATCTTCTTCTGCAGCTGAGCTCCCAGAGACTGCTCATCCTCTATCTTGCTGAGGAGCTGGCTGGTCTCAAACTCTTTCCTAACAAACACAAACACGTTGATTGCAAAGTTTGTTTTGGTTAGACAGTATAAAGGGAGCATATTTGACCATTCACTTTGCTTGTAAGAATCACATACAAAGTCTAATTCATAATTATAAGAATGAGCCAAGAAGAACCATTATGTTGATTAAGATGGCAGGGAATACTGTAGTAATTTATTTGTGTTTACTTCTTGATTTTCTCATCAGACTGCTGCTTGTCATTCTCCAGGTCCATTATGGACTCCTGGGCCAGTTTCAGATCTCCCTCCAGCTTTCTCTTGGATCTCTCAAGGTCCATACGGAGCTTCTTCTCTTGCTCCAGAGAACCCTCAAGCTACAAGATATAAGCAGACATGTGTTGGTCAAATCTAAACAACTGAAGATAATATCATCTTACACACTATCATGGCCAGAATGTCAAACTCCACTCACGTCGTCCACTTGCTGTTCCAGCTTGGTCTTGGCCTTGGTCAGAGTGTTGACTTTGTCCTCCTCTGCCTGCAGGTCGTCCAGTGTCTGCTGGTGGGCCTCTTGGAGGGCTTTCTTCTCCTTGGTCAGCTTGGCAACACTCTCATCCATAGACGCCATCTCCTCTGTCAGGTTTTTAACCTGAAAACAGCCACAACAAAATGAGTCTTTGGTCACTTCACCATAAATGGGAGAATTAGTTACATTTATAATAGAAATGTGTCAACAAGTGCTGTACTATAGATTCAACACTAGATGGCACTGTACTCCATGCCAGTGTGCTGAATGGAAATCATAAACGAGTTGGTAGCAGAACATTAAATGAATGTGGGGAAAACACCACAACTGAAATTCCACTATTTTGTGTCTTAATTATTACTGAACCCACAAAAAGACTTGAATTACATTTCTGTTTTGAGTTGATTATTCTTTGGATTATTGTTTGGTTAGACTGTCTACAAGACCTTGTTTTCAGTGGCGTGCTTCTCCTTCTCCACTTTGGCCAAGGTGAGCTCCAGGTCATCAATGTCCTTCTTCAGCTCAGAGCACTCATCCTCCAGCTTCCTCTTCTTGGCAGTCAACTCAGCATTCATCTCCTCCTCATCCTCCAGCCTCTCAGTCGTCTCTTTGAGTTTGGCCTCCAGCTGGATCTTGCTCTTGATGAGCCCCTCACACCTTTCCTCAGCATCGTTCAGATTCTCTGAATCCTGGTTTCAGAACAGGAGAAAAAACCTGTGTTCTCACTTTGTGTATCAAAATATAGACTTGATTTAGTCAAATAAGTCAGAGCAAATCAATTTAAATGCATGACATATATAGATATATATCACAGGCCAAAAAGATCATCAAGGACTTCAACCGCCTGTTCACCCCGCTATCATCCAGAAGGCGAGGTCAGTACAGGTGTGTCAAAGCTGTGACCGAGAGACTGAAAAACAGCTTGTATCTCAAGGCCATCAGACTGTTAAATAGCCATCACTAGCCGGTTACTACCTGGTTACTCAACCCTGCATCTTAGAGGCTGCTGCCCTGTGTACATAGACATGGAATCACTGGTTACTCAACCCTGCACCTTAGAGGCTGCTGCCCTGTGTACATAGACATGGAATCACTGGTTACTCAACCCTGCACCTTAGAGGCTGCTGCCCTGTGTACATAGACATGGAATCACTGGCCACTTTAATAATGGAACACTGGTCCATCCTTGAAGAGGAGTGCATGTTCCCCAAGTCTTGGGGGGAATATACTGTTTTACCCACTTCATATGTATATACTGTATTCTAGTCAGGGCCATCCTATTCAAGTTTTGTTCATACGTGCTGATGTGTGTGCGATCGTGTCTGTGTACTTGTGTCTCTAAATGTGCTCTGATGAGGGTTGTTGCTCACTCACAGATGCGACTTGAAGCGCCAGGTCACTCCTCTCCTGCACCATGGCCACCATCTTCTCCTCCAACTCCTTCTTCTTGGCCAGAGCCTTGGCCAGGTCTGTCGTCATCTTCTCATAGTTCTCCTTCATGTTGGCCAGCTCCTTCTCAGTCTCAGCGCTCTGCAGCAGGGGCTTGATCTTGAAGTACAACTTCATCCATGGCCAGGTTTTCACATTCATGAATGAACGGATGTTGTACTGGATGGCGTAAACTGATTCTCTGGTCCACAGAAAGGATAGAGTGACATGGTGAGTGACATGGTGAGTGACATGGTGAGTGACGTGGTGAGTGACATTGGTGAGTGACATGCTGAGTGACATGCTGAGTGACATGGTGAGTGACATGGTGAGTGACATGGTGAGTGACATGCTGAGTGACATTGGTGAGTGACATGCTGAGTGACATGCTGAGTGACATGGTGAGTGACATGGTGAGTGACATGGTGAGTGACATGCTGAGTAACATGCTGAGTGACATGCTGAGTGACATGGTGACTGACATGGTGAGTGACATGCTGAGTGACATCGTGACTGACATGGTGAGTGACATGGTGACTGACATGGTGAGTAACATGCTGAGTGACATGCTGAGTGACATGGTGACTGACATGGTGAGTGACATGCTGAGTGACATGGTGAGTGACATGCTGAGTGACATGCTGAGTAACATGCTGAGTGACATGCTGAGTGACATGGTGACTGACATGGTGAGTGACATGGTGAGTGACATGGTGAGTGACATGCTTAAAGATCTCCTCCAGTGTTTTTTTTTACTTTTCCAGTGGAAAACAATATCCCAAGTATAAATACAGTAAAGTACAAACATGTTTTGTAAAAATATATGTTTTGAGGAAAATAGTGGTTTTTAGACACAAACTTCAAGGAGTAGGGCATTGCCAGTATTCCTTAACTAGAAAAGTTTTTTTTTTAATCACTGGATGACGTCTTTAAAGCTACATTCTGCGATTCGAAGAATAACAAAACAGGGACCCCACCACTGTTTGCATACAGCTGAGGAATGGGGCTAGGGAAATATAATCCCTCTTAAACTTATATACAGCGCTCTAGATGAAAGGACTGACAGGTGATGTTAAGATCATGAGGCATTTCATATTATTCCAGAATGAATGGGTAAATATCACTTAGTTAAATAACAATTTGAACAGCTTGCTAAATCCCAAACTGCTACTTGAATAGAATGTTATAACATGTACCTTCTCATCCTGAACAACTCACAGCATATTCACTATGTAATCACTATACATTACATACAGGTGGTTGACAGAACAGTTTGCCAAGATATCTACTCTTCCTCACCTCCTCTCCATCATCTTGGTGAACTCTCTCCTCATGAGGAATCCACGGCTGAGAGCCTGGACCATGCCGACCAGAGAGGCCAGCTTCTCATCTCTCATCTCCTCCAGGACACCCAGCAGACCGGCTTTGAAGAACACCTGACACAGGTTGACGTGGTCAATTATGGAACCACAGTCAGGTGGTAACAGACAGAAAGGGGTGAATCAAAAGAGAGGAACAAAACCACTAGACTGGTTTGAACAACATAAACATTGTAATCCTTACAAACAAACCAAGGGATAGGTTGTTGATGAGCTGTAAGTTATTGTATAGCTGTAGATTAATAATGTACACTGATATAGATAACTGCAGACATACCATTCTGACATAATGCACAAAATAATGAATTGAGTATAATATTTTATTTTACATTTTTAAGAAATAATAACAAGATGGATAGATCAACTGGAGAGACATTTAATGGTTAGAGTTTAAATGATCATTGAAGTTGTGTTTTAGTTGGCATCTCTTGCTGGGGGTATTTGACTGACCTTGGTGTGTCCAAACTTGTAGTCCTCGTGATTCACATCAATGGACCCAAGCAGCTTCTCAGAAGCCTTCTTGTTGTCCATGAACTGGCCCTCGGGGATGACGCTGGCATTCAGTACTTTGTACCTGAATCAGGAGAAATGTTTAACATATGTCAAGTTGTAATCGGTTTGGTTAAGCATATTCTGATGCTGGGAAAACCCTTGGAGCAAGTGTGTGTGTGTGTGTGTGTGTGTGTGTGTGTGTGTGTGTGTGTGTGTGTGTGTGTGTGTGTGTGTGTGTGTGTGTGTGTGTGTGTGTGTGTGTGTGTGTGTGTGTGTGTGTGTGTGTGTGTGTGTGTGTGTGTGTGTGTGTGTGTGTGTGTGTGTGTGTGTGTGTGTGTGTGTGTGTGTGTGTGTGTGTGTGTGTGTGTGTGTGTGTGTGTGTGTACCTCTGCTTGAAGTCAGCATAGATGATTCTGCTGGGGAAGCCCTTCCTGCAGATCCTAATACCCTCCAGAACACCATTACACCTGAGCTGGTGGATAACCAGGAAGTTCTCCATCAAACCTGCAAACACAAACCAAGTCTCTTTAAATACTCATAAACAGGTTAAAGATTGGTTCGTTAAGGTTACTAATATTGTACTGATAAGATGTCATATTTAACTCAATGTTTATTGTACCTGGAGTCTTTGACTCGTTGGGGATCAGGCAGCGTACAAAGTGAGGATGAGTGCTCCTCAAGTTGGTCATCAGCTTGCCCAAGTTCTCCTGTAAGAGGGTTACAAACCATGTTCTCAGAAATCATTTCTGATAATCACTACACCTTTTGAAGGACTGAATATCCACATTTTAAAAGCTCACCCTGAACTGGGAGGACACAGTCTGCATGGAACCACCCTTCTTCTTGCCTCCTTTCTTGGTTGTATCTGTTGTAATGGAGAAAAGTTCAATATAAATGAGAGAATCTCAGGTTACCTTCACACAGATCTTAATGCAAATGCTGCCAATGAGATTGTGTAAAATAACACCTATTGTACGAGTAAATTAACCCAGTAAATCACCCAGAGAAATTGTGATACATTTAAAGCAGCAATCAGCAGTTGAAACAATAACAAAGCATTCTCCCTGCCCCTGTTTCAATAAAAACATGAGAGATGGGGCTGGAGAAATGTAACCACTCAAATGTATAGACAGAGCTATGTATTCAAGGACTGACCATCTTGTTTCCCTTTACTTTGTTTACAAACATTGGAGTAAAACAAGCTCAAATTTGGGTTCTGATGGGGTACGGCGGTTGAACTAAGCTGATGTTCTTCAAGAATGAATGGGTACATATCTTAATAAGTCCACAAATGGATGTAGCAACTGCAGATTGACCCTTTAAAGAAAATGTGACTGAGTTGTAACTAGTTCTTCATTAAATCTTTTGATGTGCTGCTAGTCTTACCCTCAGGTGGGGCAGCGACATACAGGGTCCCCATCAGTTTGACTGAGGACTTCCCGTACAGCTGAAGAACAGAGTCGTTCAGGGGGTCCTTGTTCTTCTCCAGCCAGCCAGTGATGTTGTAGTCCACAGTGCCGGCGTAGTGCACCAGGGAGAAGTGGGCCTCTGCCTTGCCTTTGGCTGGCTTGGGCTTCTCAAACGCCTTGTTTTTGCCAAGATGCTGGGCGTACAGCTTGTCCTTGAAGGTAGTGTCTGAAGACTTGGGGAACATGCACTCCTCTTCAAGGATGGAGAAGATACCCAATGGCTTTATGAAAAGAGATGTATATCAAATTAATGATATTTACATTTAGGATCACATTTATTCTTTCAGCAAACATGCTATTATCAGAGTATCTTCATTTAGGGGCCCATAATGGGAAACATTTTGAGTTCTCAACAGTCAGATACGTTGTACCATGTGATAATATCTCACACATCACTCCATTTGAGCTTTGCTGTTGAGGTCCATTATAATCCTGACAGACAGTTTACCTTCTCAATAAGCTCAATGCAGGCAGCCAAGTCCATGCCGAAGTCAATGAAGGCCCAGACGATTCCCTCCTTCTTGTACTCCTCTTGTTCCAGGACGAACATGGTGTGGTTGAAAAACTGTTGCAGTTTCTCATTGGTGAAGTTGATGCACAGCTGCTCCATGCTGTTGTACTGTTGATGGAATTTCAGAAGGGATCATTTCATCATCATACAAGGCTGTAATCCCTCTCAATCACAACGCATTGTCTTGTTCTGGTCTCAGACTCACATCAAAGATCTCAAACCCGGCAATGTCGAGCACACCGATATAGAACTGCCTTGGATTCTTGGTGTCCAACATCTCGTTGATACGGATGACCATCCACAAGAACATCCTCTCGTAGATGGACTTGGCCAGAGCCGAGACTGAGTTATTAACCTGCAATGATAACACCTCTAATGAATACATGAGATGTTGACCATGTCTAATGATGAGGTGAAAAGAGCTTTGGGGAAAACAACATCACTCTTCAAAACAAGCAATGCACTCATCATCAAAAGATGTATGGTGCTCAGAGAATGGTAGAAGCTGTGTTTGGCCGCCTTACCTGAGGCACAGTCTGTCCCTTGGTCACATACTCGTTGCCGACCTTCACTCTGGGGTAGCACAGAGCCTTCAGCATCTCAGCTGAGTTCAGGCCCAGCAGGTAGCCGATTTTATCAGCCACTGGAGAGAACCAACATGGGAATGGGACTAATGTTTACATATTGTATATCTATGAGTGGGACTGGGAATGGGACTAATGTGTAAATATTGTATATCTATGAGTGGGACTGGGAATGGGACTAATGTTTACATATTGTATATCTATGAGTGGGACTGGGAATGGGACTAATGTTTACATGTTGTATATCTATGAGTGGGACAGGGAATGGGACTAATGTTTACATATTGTATATCTATGAGTGGGACTGGGAATGGGACTAATGTTTACATGTTGTATATCTATGAGTGGGACTGAGAATGGGACTAATGTTTACATGTTGTATATCTATGAGTGGGACTGGGAATGGGACTAATGTTTACATGTTGTATATCTATGAGTGGGACTGGGAATGGGACTAATGTTTACATGTTGTATATCTATGAGTGGGACTGGGAATGGGACTAATGTCTACATATTGTATATCTATGAGTGGGACTTGGAATGGGACTAATGTTTACATATTGTATATCTATGAGTGGGACTGTAAACTAATGTTTACATATTATATGAGTGGACTCACCCTCTGTGCCGTCTGGCTCGGCCTGCTCCTCACGCTGCTTCTGCTTGAATTTCAAGTTGCCATGGTGCAGTACAGCTCCTGTCAGCTTGTAGATGCTCATCTTTTCATCATTACTGAAGCCCAGGACTGTAATGGCATCCTGGCATTAGACAGGAAGTACAACAGTGATGAACTGAACGGTAGTTTTCTCACATACAGTACACTACAGTTCTGTTCTCTCAGCAGAACAAATGGGATGGATACATTTGACTGTCTTCTCAGATCCACGTGATTACACTTGACCAACACTGGTTGACGACTAACACAACATACATTTTACCCAGTTCCACAGGGACTTAGTGACACTCTCTTGTGGATGTCTTACATGTACAGTATGGGCCTCAAGGTGAAGTGTGAAGGCATGAAGAGTTCCTTGAGGCACATGCCTAACTATCTCAATGCATTTAGAATAAAACAGAAAAATACATGAAAATTCCCAGCTGCCACCAAGTTGGAATTGCACAGTGCATTCAGTGTGTATGGTGATCCTACCCATTCCATATCTAGAATATGATGAACCCTTTGTTTGACTCACGTCTGTGGCATCCAGCTCTTCCTTGTCGTTGATGCTGGCCACAGTGATCTGACCCTGGCTGCACATGGGGAAGTCGTAGGGGTTGGTGGTGATGAGCGCCATTTCTATGGACAACAGAGAATGTCTTGTCAGTTAAATCTCTTAGATTTCTACTGTCCTACCTTTACAGTTTTCTCTCTCTCTTTTACTCAGTAGATGGACTCAAGTATTTTATATCACGGTTAGGGTTTCAAAGCTATCGGCGGTAATTTACCAAAGTTACCGTAATTTTGGCAATTAACAGAAAATCTATGGCAACATATCGTAACTTTGGTAATTCATTTTTTAATAACTTTAAAAAAAATGTATTCATCTTATATTACAATTCTTCAAAATATTTATTTTTGTTTAACAACTGCCCCCAGCTTGATGCCTAAACATTGACAACAAACACATATAATAAAACCGAATGTGTAAAATAATAAAATAAATGATATTTCATGCTGAAACCCTTATTAAACACCAATGGTATTCATTAAGTTGATGGTTCATATCTAGGATAATGTTTTACAGCGTCGTCATTCTATTTTAAATCATAGTATTAGGTTACTTAATATATTGGACATGTGATAATGCCACATCGAGGGTCAGAGATAATTACAGACCTCTGGGATCATCTGAAATACCCCAAAGGGCCACTGGATGGCGTATGATAAATGACATCAAATCCTTGAAAGATACTTTCACAATACTTATCAGAGTGCATTACTTGATACATCTTCCCCAAAGACCTGACTCATATCTAGATGCCTTGTTACGTTGGATGTACTCATTGGAATAGTATTAATAGTGTGGACAATGAATTCCACAGATGGGGGTGGGAATAATTAATCCTGTAACTCTACTTTGCCTTACCAACAACCTCAGGTTTGTGATTGGTCATCATCTGGAAGAAGATGTGGTAGCCTCTCTCATCGGGAAGCTGGAAGGACACTCTGGACTTCTCTAGCAGGTCTGAGAGAGAAAGAGAGAGAGATTGACACAAAGAGAAAGAGAGAGAGAGAGAAAGAGAGTGAGAGAGAGAGACAGAGAGAGAGAGAGAGAGAGAGAGAGTGAACATTAGATAAAGATTATCTCCCCGAAAAATCTGTGTGAATTTAGTAAATAATTGAGAAACAATCAAAATCAACTCACAGGTCTCAATGTCAGCTTTAGCCAGTTTGCTACCTTGGAAGTGAATCCTGATGAATTTACCCTAAAGTAGAGCATGGGGGTTAGAAAGAGGATAACTAAATACATGTAACATTTTACTTTGATAGACTCCTTTAAATGTTACAATTTGTCGAACATCTATTGATATAACAAATGGGAAATACTGAAATACATTTGTCCAATATTAGATAACATACACAGTATGCCCTTCATACTTACAAAGCGAGACGAGTTGTCGTTCCTCACTGTCTTGGCATTACCGTAAGACTCCAGCAGAGGGTTAGCAGCAATGATCTGATCCTCAAGAGACCCCTGATTGAGACAAACACAAGTTGCTCAGAAACTGGTAAAGTAGTAAAGTTAGTTATTCTCGATTGCTTGAACACAGCCCACCAAACTGAAATGTGTTAGAAAGGTACAACCTACCTGCATTTTGCCTGGCTCTGCTTCCTTCTTGGCACCAGACACTGCAATGGTGGCAAAGTACTGGATAACACGCTTGGTGTTTACAGTCTTTCCTGCACCGGATTCTCCACTGGTTATTAATATGACAGAGAAACAGGGGTTTTAGTAACATGTTTGAATGTCAGATTGACTTACACTAAGAAATAGCATTGAAAAATACACTGTTTTCCTACATAAATTAACAAATATCCCCACTCATCGACTCATTTCTATGCATAGCCTAATCCATTCATAATGTCATGTATTTTCATCACACCCAAGTGTCCCAAAATATTGCAGTAGAAACCCTTTCTCAAATGAGATTTTAGTAAACAACTTACGTAATCAGGACGGACTGGTTCTCCTGGTCTGTAACAAAACAACATATTGATTATCATACTCAAGCCACATTATGGGGACATTATTGAATTCATAGCATCATCATGAATTTCATTTTGAAACATTTTCCATTCAAGGCCAGTGAAATCAGATATTACCAGCAAACTGTTCTAACGTAGACTAGAAAATAGCAGATTCCTATCTAAAGCACATTTTAACTTCCATCCATCCATCCGTCCGTCCGTCCATCCATCCATCCATCCATCCATCCATCCATCCATCCATCCATCCACCATCCATCCATCCATCCATCCATCCATCCATCCATCCATCCATCCATCCATCAGAGCTCATACCAATCTGCATGAACTGAAAGGCGTTGTCAGAGACGGAGAAGATATGGGGTGGAGCCTCCATCCTCTTCTTCCCTCTGTAGGCGTTGACAACCTCCATGTCGTACACAGGAAGCCACTTGTAGGGGTTCACCGTGGCACAGAACAGCCCAGAGTAGGTCTGGATGAAAGAGATTCAATTAAGGGATTAGAAAAATCAGATTGACGTTTACCTGGATTTATGTGAGGATGTGGGTGTACTATGGTATAGTAATGTAGGTCTATTGTATTGGTATGTTTTGGTGTCTACCATTACTTTATGTGTAGTACTGTATGAGTGTGTATGTTTATACAGGTATCTTACATAGATCATCCATGCTGCATAACGCTCTTTGAGGTTATACAACACAGAGGCTTCATTCAGGTAGGTCATCATGGCCATGTCCTCAATCTTGTCGTACTTAGGGGGGTTCATCTGGTAGACATCTGCTTCTTTGAACTCTTTTCCTTCCTGAAACAGTCAGACATCTAGATTATACACAGATCAAACTGGACAGGACTGAATGCTTTAAAAAAACAAATCTTTAAATAAAACTGCATCCCCCGATCTAATCCAACTACTTTGTTATCAACCACTGATGCATATATGGTGATACTTAACTAGTCAATATAGAAAATTATATTTTACTTAGCAGGGATAAAAAAGGATGTGTTTGAAGGTTATATTCTGCTTACCAAAAAAACAAAGAAATGCTTATTAATCAATCTTTGTTTACTTATTTAATTTTTTACAATTGGCATGATAAAAATGAAAAAAGTGTGTCTGCACAATCTTCAATTCTTTTCAAATCAGGCTTACCTCCTTAGTGCCGTTAGGATTGATGACTGTTACAGTACACTTTCCTTCAGTCCTGGCAGTGACCAAACCCTTAAGGTAAAGCTCCTTGGTGTCTGCCACATAGCAGGCGTTCTTTGAATCAAAGGGTGCGGTTTGTGCCTCCATCCTCTCCTTCTCAGGCTTACGGAGGTATATGGCAGCCTTGCCGTAGATCTGCATCTCTGCGTCCGTACTCATGGTGACGGATCACTAGGAAAGAGACGAAACAAGAAACATGATTGACTCTGTGGTGCTTCCTCCACAGTCAACAGAGTTGTGAGTGGCATCTCTCACAGAACATTCGTCACTTTTCTTATGAAAACTATGTCTCACCTTCTTTTTCCCCTTCTACAGATGAATTTGTACTTCTTGGAGAACCCTGGGAAACATTAGGTTGTTGTGAATACGCACAAGTCTAAAGCTATTTCATTTAGCCCCCGAAGAGGTAGAAAACATTTAGAATGGTATAATTCAACACAATCATGACAGCCTTGTCCAATTCAGCTACAGGTGCTTTCATTTTCCTGGTGACAACTCACTTAACTACACATTCGGTCAAGAATTCAAATAAATACCCCTGAAAACCCAGTTGCATTATAGACCAACCCCTCAATTTACAAACAGCAGGAGCACCACTTTTGGCCCGTAAATAAAAGCTACATATTTCAAGTAAAACACATTTAAAGTAAAAACATTTTAAATGAATCCCAGTTGATTGCATATTGTAAAATCTGACAATGCAGAAATAATGTAAATAGCTAAATGCAGAAGTCAACTGAAACAGTGCAGTTAGCTACTGCCTCACATGCTGAGTGCTAAGATGACACAAATGTAAACATCTAAGGAGGTGGAGAGGTCTTACCACAGAGGAAGAAGGTGTCTGACTTCAGGATGCTGGGATCTCTGCCTGCTTATATCTGGTTGAAACTGCCAACCAAGCAAAAGTTAATTATGGACCACTCTGGTAAAGGAAATGAAAGGGATGAGAGACCTCTGTATTTCTATGTCTCACTAGCGCCACCAACTTGCAGGAGAACCACACTCCAATTACATGACTTTTTAATGCAATATTTATCTCTAAATTGAATAATTAATTATAACAGTATCAACAGTTTAAGATATCAGATTGACTCCAATGTTTCTACCATTGCCCCTGAAATACTGTATTTGAGTTCCTGTTAACCCAAACCCATTAAAAACATTTCAGAATAATCTCACCTTATTTAATTCAATTTTAGTTACATTCATCTTTATCAACAACTTAATATTTGTATTTTGACCGATTTTTTTATATTTTGCTTGTAAACAAATCTGAACTGTCTCCTCAGTCACCTCATACTTGTGATCTATCATATTAATTACATATTTAAAAGCTTCAACAGAAACATTTAGGTTTTCAGTTACAACTCATAAAAGTGTTAAATCAACTGTGTAGTTATTTATCTCCAGTATGATCTATTGAAGATGCTGCAGGAGCTTTTATTTGTCTCACATTTCAGTTGTCTAAAACGGTCCAGGAGGATTCTTAAGGCTTACATAACATCAGTACAGTATTTCAATCATCTCATATTTCTGACAGGCATGTAGCTGCCTCAAACTTGTATTACACTCTGAGGTAAACCGTTTAGCAGCTGGCTTCTATAAAACTGCTATAAAGTGAATAGGGGATAGTTACAATAAAGTAACAGATTCATTTCCATTACATTTTAATTAATCCTTTACAATACAGTTTTAATATCTTTCTAACAGACAGCTCTAGCAACTTGTGAGGGAGCCACCATCAGCAGAGACATTTCTTTAAAAAAAAATAATACATGTAATTCAGCAATGTAATGCACACACACTAGATGTTAATGTATTTAAATGCATATAAATTGAAAAGTCTTTTGTCCGTAATGTCTTTTTTGGTTATGTGTCGGACACCAGTAAGACTAGCTGTCACCATTGGCGTCGGCCAATAGGGATCCTAATAAATCACATCAGGAAGTTCTTCCTTCAAGTCAGGCATTTCACATTCTTCAATATCTATCTCATCTTTGCTGTTTTCAAACCTCTGCATTTAATAGTCATTTAAATGTTCTTTGTGTCTAATATGGTACAGCTAAATTAACGTTCAATAGGGTGACGTTCAGACAGAAATGTATTGTGTAGAACAGATATGACTGTCTGTCAGGTAGAATAGAGAATCATGTCAGCTCTATTCAATACGTTTCTATCAGCAATGTTGAGAACATTTCACCTGAATACCTCCTGTTTGTTCTGTGAACAGTGTCCACCCAGCACATCAGTACAAGACGCCCCATAGCGGGGAGCTGCTGGATGCACTAGTTGAGCAGATGCCACTGTTATTAGACAGAATATATTTACTTGGCGTGTTTGTGGGTGGAGAGAACATCAACACCATGCAGACTAAGAGTTTATGACATTCAAAGTTATTTTAATGCGCAAAGATCTGGCATGATATTCGACCTGTGTTTTTGTATCAGAGGGACATAGTGCTGGGGTGGAATAAGAGCCTGCACACCATGCGGATGGGCTGTCCAGAACAGGAGTTCTGCAGGCTTCTGACATACTGTTAACTGCCAGATGTCACTAAACCGTTGAGTAAACTGTCATTATAAAACTGTCATTGTACATATTTAACATATTTTGGCAGGACCTTGGGAGGATCAGACAATAACTCTTGATCCAAGACATTTTAATGGTGCTTTCAACGACTTAGGCTGTTCTCGCAAAGTAGTTTAATCACCACAGACAGGAGTTTTCCTGAGACACGCAAGAGCCTTGGCACACGGCAGCCCTTTTTACATGATTCAATCCATGAAAATGTCACAGCCAGTCAAAATATATGACATGTCACATGCCATGGCATGGATCCCTAAAACAACCGAGCTGGACTTCATTCAGATCTTATTTTTCAGGTCACAAATCAATTCAATTCAGTTCAATTCAAAGGGCTTTATCGGCCGAAGCAAGTGAAATAGATAATAAACAAAAGTGAAATAAACAATTAAAAAATTCCAGTTAACATTACACTCACAAAAGTTCCAAAAGAATAAAGACATTTCAAATGACATAGTATGTCTATATACAGTGTTGTAATTATGTGCAAATAGTTCAAGTCCAAAAGGGAAAAGAAATAAACATAAATATGGGTTGTATTTACAATGGTGTTCGTTCTTCACTGGTTAACCTTTTCTTGTGGTAACAGGTCACAAATATTTGTATATATACTGCTGTGATGGCACACTGTGGTATTTCACCCAATAGATATGGGAGTTTGTCAAAATTGGATTTGTTTTATAATTCATTGTGGGTCTGTGTAATCTCAGGGAGATATGTGCCTCTAATATATCTTGGTAAGTCTATTATGGGGGCCAGTGTCAGCAATGTGAGGACCTAATCGACTAATAAGGTCTAGATAATGTGCTGTTCTGTAGCGGATCTCTCTGTGGTCCACATTACAGGTTATGAGGTCTTTTCAGCCTGCAGTGTGAAGTCAATGGAGGGCTAAATGTAATATTCATCTCAGACATTTACAAGGAAAAAACACATGGATCAAATAGCTGTTGTGTTTTTCTAGTGAGCTTTACAGACCTTTAGACAAACATAGAACATGTTACAAGAAGTAGTTCAGATAATTACCCCCCTGTCAGTGAACCTCTCCAGCCAATGGGCACGTTCCAAAACTGAGTGTCACAATTACATGATTACCCCCCCTGTCAGTGAACCTCTCCAGCCAATGGGCACGTTCCAAAACTGAGTGTCACAATTACATGCAGCCGAAAGCCGTTTTGGAATGTGACCCTCTGACATAGAAATGTCAAAGTATCAAATCCCAACTGCTGAGCTGTTGTTGACACTCCAATTTCATCCCATACAGTCGATGGCAGAGTTACAGGAAGTACACCAAAGCAACAGATGATTTACGAGCCCAATATGGCCATGTTCAGTGTCAGAAATACATCCAGCTTCCACAGCAATCTCTAAGGTCATTTAGCATTGCTTCATTGCTTTGTTGGCAGATCTGCTGCTATTTGAGCCGTGTTCCAGAGGATACAGCCTGCTTCTTTATGGACCGCTTTATTTTTACACTCACCAAGTTGTTCATGGAATTAGGATCAGGCCACACCGTCCCCGCTCTCATCCTCCCAGAGCATGCCAACCTGTACACAGACACAGGGGAAATACTGGCCATTTAATGGTAAAACCCTGCCCCACTCTAACATCTAGCACCTGTAAATAATCACAGTAGGTGACGCATGTCACACAGAGAACATACATAAAACTGGGAATCCCACACACATAAGAGTGGGGAAGCAGGGGACTCGTCCTAGCCAAGCCTTTAGAAGAGTCAGGACAAGTGACAGCCCAATCCACTAGATGGCCCGAGGCTAATGATCAACGTTTACAAGTGAAACACTTCACATCCAGGCACTCTATTTGGAAGACTGATTTAAATAATGGGGGAAATGGAAAGTGTTCCTGTCTGCCTGTGAATGAGTTGAATAGAAGGAGTTGAACAGAAGGAGTTGAGTAGAAGGAGTTGAATAGAAGGAGTTGAATAGAAGGTTGTCCAGTCTAACTGCTGTTGTGGTAATATCCTGGACCTCTATGGCAGCTGTTATATCTGGGAAGACTGAAGACCTGATGATAGGGTAATAGGATATGTAATAAATTACTATTTGAATCGACCTTTAAAAGTGGTGTCAACTGGTTAGACGTAAATTAATTGGGTTTTCTCAGTTGAAAAAAACGATGTTTGTTGATCCCAAATATATGATTCAATTCCATCTGGGGTGGCAGGTAGCTTAGCAGTTAGAGTGTTGGGCCAGTAACTGAAAGGTCGCTGGTTCTAATACCCAAGCTGACAAGGTATAAAAACTGTCAAAGTGACCTTGAGCAAGGCACTAATTTGCTTCAGGGGTGCTGTACCTGTAAAACAACACATTTCACTGCACCTATCTGGTGTGTGACAATGAAACGTACTTTATTATTAACCAACCTACGGTATATTTCAAGTTGCAACCTATTTATTTCAACACTCAACTTACTATTCCTGTCACGATCGTCAAAGGGAGAGAGAGAGGACCAAGGCGCAGCGTGTGAAAAATACATCTTCTCTTTATTTAGAAGAAGAAAAACTAAACAAAACAACAAATAGACGAACGTGAAGCTATAAATGACTAAGTGCAAAAACATGCAACATAGACACAGACATAGACAATTACCCACAAATGCATGATGCCTATGGCTGCCTTAAATATGGCTCCCAATCAGAGACAAATGAAAGACATCTGTCTCTGATTGAGAACCACTCAGGCAACCATAGACATACCTAGAAACATTCACTCAACCATAGACATACCTAGAAACATTCACTCAACACAAACCCATACACTAAACCCAACACCCCCTTTACCATATAACCACCCAAAACACAAACATTCCCCATGTCACACCCTGACCTAACTAAAATAATAAAGAAAACAAAGAATACTAAGGCCAGGGCGTGACAGTACCCCCCCCCAAAAGGTGCGGACTCCGGCCGCAAAACCTGACACATAAAGGGAGGGTCCGGGGTGGGCCTTAATATGGCGGCGGCTCGGGTGCGGGACGTGGCCCCCACTCCACCATTGTCAATATCCTCTTCGTTGTCTCTGGTAGATCCTGGCTGACTGGCGACTCTGGAAGATCCTGGCTGGCTGGCGGCTTCGGAAGAT